>NW_015393392.1:7418-22015 GCF_001527695.2 Protobothrops mucrosquamatus | reverse complement strand
CTGCCGAGGGTCCCGGGAAAGGTTGGCCGCTTTCTCCCCCACGGACGACAAACTTCTCACGCCCGTCCCTCAGCACCCGTAGCTTCGTCCGGAGGGAGCCTCGCCGGCGCGGCGGAGGTCGCCCCCTTTTGAGGGCAGAGGTTAGCCGAGCCCGCCCACTGGTGCCGCCTCGCTCTCCGCAGCCCCCGACGACGCCTTCGTTTCCCCTCGGGGCGGACAGGGCAGCGTCACCCAGCTTGGCCACCTTGGCCGGACGGGCTGGCCGCCGCCGCTGCCGCTGCTGCTAGTCCTCAGCCGCTCGTTGCCTTGGGCTCCGTAGCGATCCGCAGTAGAAACCCCGGCGCTTTCCCCGTCTGCAGAGCGGCGGCTCCTTTTTTCTCTTTCTGGTCGGCAGTCCCGTCGGCGGAGCGCACTCAGCTCCCACCCCTTTGCCGAGGGTGCGTTGGGGATTCCGGCCGACGGCCCCCCCCCCACACCCTTAACGCCGCCCCCGGCCCGCCTCGCGCGCGCTCCTCACCCAAGCTGACGCGCGGAGGGCGGGCGGGCGCGCGCGCGCGCTTTCCAGCCCGCCAGCGGCTTCGGAGCTCGGCACGCGGCTGTTGCCCGGCTCGTCGTCCCGCCCCTCCCCTCCTCTGCTGCGGTCTTTCGTGGCGGGAGTGCGGTGGAGTGAGGAGTCCGCCCCGCCCCCCACCATCCCGCAAAAGTGAGGGAGAAAGAGGCGCTCCTTCAGAAGACCCTGCTGCCCCTGCCCCCTCCCTCGAAGGCAAAACTCCAGGGGTGACATAAATCCAGCGATGGTAAATGGAAAAAAAAAAGGCATTACCAAAAAGCTTATGCTAAAGAGCTGCCACTTTCCCCCAGAGGACTGAAGAGCGCCCTGTTTGCCGCTTTGCTTTTTTCGGGAGAAATCGCGCCCCGCCATGGTCGGCATCCTGAGGAGGCGATTGCGAGTCAGAGTTGCGTTGCTAATTCTCTTCCCTTCTCCTACCTTGGACTTTTAACAATCTTTTTTTTTTCCCCTCCCATTTGCAGTGAAGGAACCTTGCGGCCGTCTTATCTGCTTCCCTGGGCAAAGCCACTTCCAGGCTACGGAGCTAGGGGGCAGCAGACTGGAGGCAGCCGCCGTTACTTTGTCCATTTCCTGGGCCTCGTAGAAAGGAAAGAAGAACTGTCCCAGGGTCGTTCGTTTACATCTGCCCTCCATGGTTAAGAAAGGAGATTTGATTCTAGAAGGAGCTTCTGCTTTACCTCATCCCTTGTCGCCTATCTTCCCCCTGGGAAGTTTCCTTTGGAGTCCTGAGGGCTCCATTCAGCCCATTTCCAAACAAACCAACAAAATTGACTGTGCCCTGACATTTCAGAAGAACCCCCAAGTGTTGCAGTCATCAGCAAACCTCAATTACTTAGTCTTTGCTACTGAGAGAAAGAAGGGGCAGTCATTGCTTCCTTCTGCTTGGATGCTTTGAGGTGGAGAAGTTTGCTGCACTGTGTTGTTTATAGTCTATTACTCCAAATCCCATAAGCAGTTATAAAAGAATATCTCATCTTCCACAGTTAATTCAATATACTGCAGGGTGTGTATAAGGGCAGAAGCAAATACTCATAATTTTTTGGTAGTACCATTTATTCGGTCTTCTCTGCTATGGTGTCCATAAGAATTAAAGATATTAAACAATATAGTATTTTCTTTTGTAGCTTGCATACCTGTATACACAATTTAAGGAGCAGATAAGATGTTATCTAAAAAAAAAAGATTGCTAACCTAAATCATCATTAGCTAAGATTAAGAATACAGTTCTTTGCAAATTTGCTAAGTTCAAGCCCATCTCAGCGAACCTAGTGAAACTTCTAACACACATGCACATGCTGTGTTCTGCATCATCTGTAGAGGAAATAGTAATCTAAGGAATTAAGGGTTCATATCTGTATTTCAGTCATAATCCATTGTGTTCAGTGATAGGCACTTCATGACCTTAATGTGCCTGCCTTTTATTAAGGACATTAGCAGTTCCGCATTTTCTAACTCTGAAGAGTCGCTCTATGTCTGCACTATTGATTTAATAAGATTACTTCTAGCCATGGTCTAATAAATGTGCAAAAGGGCAATGGATTTTGTTCCAAGTTTGACTTTCCATTCTTGTTGATAAACTTTTTTTTGTGTATTTTATAGGTCAGATGAAATAATCTAACAGAGAAGGGAAAAGAAGCAACAGTTCCATGTTCTGTTACTTGGAAAAGAAAATCTGCAACAAGAAAGTATTAACATAATATCATGGCAGTTCTAATCTAGTCAAATGTATCTCTCAACCTATATGCTTAGAAGTAAGTTCTACAATAAATCTTATTTTAACTCATATATGTACCCTAGTGCTAGGGCAGTGGTTCTCAACTTGTGGGTCGGGACCCCATTTGGGGTCGATCGACCATTTCATGGGGGTCGCCAAGCAAGGCTGTCCGCCATTTTTTTTTTGTCCGCCATTTTTTTTCCCCTTTTCCAGTGGGTGCCTTACCTCCCTTGAGCTGGGCCAGCTGGTGGTCGGCCTGCTCCGTCTCTGCCGCTTGCCAGCTACGCCTCGGCCGGTGCAGGGGGCGGAACCACGCATGCGTGGTGCTCCCGGGTAGGGAAAGTCCTCGATTTACGACCGGTTGGGTAGTCCTCGACTTACGACCGCTTTAGTCCTCGACTTACGACCGCTTTAGTCCTCGACTTACGACAGGTTGGGGTCGCGGCATTAAAAAGGTTGAGAACCACTGTGCTAGGGTCAGTTTGGCCATTTAGAATTGTCCCTCTTTTGTTCCTATGCTTTGGTGCCATGCTCATTAGAACGAATAGTTTGTATAGTTTGCAAAATATTTGAAGTTAAAAAGACTTTCAATTGGGCATAAAAACCTGTCAGTCATATCAGCAGTATACTACTACTGTTGCAATCATTCTAAACATATTCTGAAATCTCTCTTCTTACTGTGGCCACATTCCATAAATGAATATTAGTTTTATATTTTTCATCAGTTAACATAGATATGCAAATTATGTAAATAATCCAAGATTTGGGTAACAAATCTTGAATTGCTTGTATATTTGTTTTCACTAATATTCACAGAAGTAACCTCCATGAACTTTGACTAATTAGAAGCTTGGCATAATCAATGTTTGCTTATTATATTTTAACAGTTTAAAAAGACTTCCTTTCACAAAAGACACAGAAAGAATTTGCCAAACAAAAATAGGTTTAAAACATTAAAAAATGTAATTCCACTGAGCTGAAATAAAACAAAATTCAGCAGCATTGGTGAAAAAATAATAATTACAGTAAACCATAAAGTTTGGTGTACTTAAAAGTATTCAAGCACATACAATTAATGTTAAGCTCCGTTCAATTCTATTGCAGTGGTTAGATATGAAAATTGACTTTTAACCTTACTGGTCATGATTTAATCCTCTGTAATACAGGAAATAGGAACCATCTGAAAAAATCAGCCTAATTTATTTTTACTGGAGCAAATCAAGATCTCTTTATGGGTTTATGATAATAAACAATAGATTATTTTAAGTAGTTTATTCTTTTGACAAGGTTGAAAATTAAATGGTTACCTTACAAAAGGAAAAAGGAGGGTATTTGCATGGGACATTGTTGGGCCAAAAATCATAGGGATTTGGGTCTGGTTGCCGGCTATTCTATGCTGTGAGTGCATCTAGTAAATATTTGTTTGTGCTTTGATTTAAACTTACCATAAAAAGCAAGTTAGTTCTGGGTAAATGGAGATTGTCTTCATAGAAAAAAAATGATAAAACCAAAGGCATGAAAGCTGGCAGGAAAATTGTATTCAAGAAATTTCGATTGTCTATATTTTACTCAACCAGAGAAAATTATGGAAATAGAGTTCCATTAATACAACAGTAGGTATTCAGATGGGTTACTGAATATTAAGGATTCCTCTTCCCAGGCAATCTGTGCATGTTTTTGGAACAGTCTATGTTGCATACTTTCTTATAGATATTTGATTAATGGATTGAAATCATCTTCATCTTAACAAAATAAAGGTCCAACAAGTATGGAGTGAAATCTCATTTTAAAATAATAAATGCATAAATGCACTGTCTGAAACAGATATTTATAAAGCTCTTTAGAGAATGAAACTACAGTGCAGTGTGTGTGTTTGTGTGTGTGTGTGTGTGTGTATGTATGTATGTATGTATGTATATAATCAGATACCATAGATACATAATTAAATTCTTTACTCATAATATACCTAATTAACGTTTCCCATACTTATGCACAATTGTTCTCAAATTTCACAATGCAGAAAAATGTATGTTCAAAAGCAGTTATCTTGGCTCCCTTAACAGTGAAGCCTTAACTAGGATTATTACCTAGTTATGTATGATAAGAATAATTTTTGCTTTTCACATCTTTATTTAATGAACACTTGGGCTTTGAAAGAAATCTAGTAGGTAAATACATTTCTGTATCTTAAAAGATTTCACAGATAGATAGATAGATAGATAGATAGATAGATAGATAGATAGATAGATAGATAGATAGATAGATAGATAGATAGATAGATAGATAGATAGATAGATAGATAGATAGATAGATAGATAGATAGATAGATAGATAGGCCAGCATGCATGCAGGCAGCCAGACAGATAACATGAATTGTATGTTTCACTCAGAAGGAAATAATTGTTCGGCACAATGTATAATTTCATTTACAACCAAAGTATGCTTGACATTGTTATCATTTTCTTCAACTTTTATATGATTTTTATAAATTAAATAAACTGCTGAATCATACTATCATTCTAGGCTGTTGATTCTTATTTGTCCTTTACTCTCATCCTATTTATTTATGTACTATTTATCATCTATTTGCAATGGGAGAAAATTCCTTATTATATTTACCCAGATTAATATTGTGTTATAGTCAAAGGGTTAAAACTATTCATAGAATTCCTCCCCAAGATGGCTACTGAACCGCAGAGAGAGTTTTCTCTTCTATTGACTATATTCTGGTTTTCCTGCCAAAGCTGGTTCTTTGGCAGTGCTGTTCCCTGGGTTTGAATGGGAGTTTTCAGACAACCGTGGACCCACCCAAGTTATGGAATCTTGAAGATTACAGTTTCTAGTGTGGGAAAGGTGGAAAACAGGATCATCCATCTTCGTCTTTTGGCAGATGGTTCTCTTAAGCATGTCTGAGTTTTAATACACTTTCTGAAGTTTCTGTTTTGTTTTGCTTTTCAATGCTGGTTGGATGCTAATTTATTTTAACCCCTTGCTAGATTTTATGTGTTTTTTCTTGTTCTTTTTCTTTGATCTTTTTAGTTCTATTGAATAACTTTTGTCTTCTTTAAGGAAATCACAGCATGTCTTTGACTAGTGGAAGTCTTTGGACTTGATTTACATCTATTTTGGGATTTTCACTATAGGGATTCTGCATTTTATTCACTTGCGAAAAAATTGGAGATTATTTTTTAAAAAATCTTTTTTATTCTAAACTGAAACATCCAAAATATTCTCCCTGCCTCTATACTTATCTTTTCACTCTGAGGAATATCCTCCCTGTCTCTCCATTGCTAAATTACACCAGAGAAACAACATATCAGATTACAGACAAAGAAACATGGCTGATAGCAAAAAAAATATGTTTGATTATATGCTAACTCAGGTCAAAAACTTTTTTAAACAGTTTGAAAAAATAATAATGGTTGCAAAAATGTCTAAATGCAAGTAACTGGAGTTAAATCAGATTCACAAAAGGAATTTGATTTGAAAGTCATAGATTCGATGAAGGAAACTGAAATATATACAGTTGTTACAGACTTAGAACTGAGTGAGGGGATTATGTATGCATTTCTGATTTCAGACTAGCATTCCTTTAGAATAGCAGAAAACTGACTGAATGGATAAATTGGTTTTCCTTAAGAAGATTGAAGAAGATTGAGGAATGGATTTATTATATGCAACTCAAAAAAAAAACTTTAGCTGGACTTTTTTTGGGAAAGATAGATGGACTTTGGAGAATGGATTTATTATATCCAACCAGACAACAATTGATAAGAGATGGTATTAAGAAACAATCATGAATATTTGATCCAGGATAAATCAGAGTTAATTGTTGGGATGATTTAGGATAGATAAGAAGTCGGGGTAAACTTTATATAAGTTGAATATAATAATAGTTTGTTAACGTAGGGTAATTTACTCTTGCCTTTTTTGTTGTTTGTGTTCTACCTGTTAACTATTTTGCCATTAATATGGTAGATAGATGACAGGTTAATAATTTGAAAACAGAATTAGAAGTTTGAACTTTTTTTCCGGTCCTGCAAGAGGTGAGAAGTAATATTATTGTAATGCATTTATCAGTATTTAGCTCTGGGAGGATAATATATGTATATAATAATAATAATAATAATAATAATAATAATAATAATAATAATAATAATAATAATAATAATAATAATAATAATAATAATAATAATAATAAAAAAAGTTGGACCTTTAAAAAGTTTTGTTTGTTTCTGTGAACTTTTTTCCCTTTTTTGGAGTTTTTATTTTAACTCTTTCTTGAATAAAGTAAAAATCATTTGAAAAAAAAACCCCTCTTCATAGAATCGGCCAGATGGGAAAACCCAGCCCATTCACTCCCTCTCAGCCCTGACAAGTGTTGGGTTCTGTAAGTAACCAGTTAATAAAGCAAAAACTTTATCACATCATGCATAAGAACATGTTGATCCCAATGCTCTTCTAGTTCAAAAAACAAATCCTACAGCCGTGCAGGAGAAATGTTAAGAAAAACAACAGAAACAGAGAAAGTATGTTTGGCATAGGACTAATACTGGACTAAATGTTACGAGACCATGAGTCCTAGTCCTTCCCTAGGCATAGAAGTAACTTTGGGCCAGTCCCTTTCTCTGAGCCCTAGACTGGAAAATGAAAAAAAAATTATCCACCGAAGGGGAATTCATCAAATTTGCAGATGACACCAAACTGTCAGAAGTAGCCAACACCCCAGAAGACAAACTCAGGATCCAAAAAGATCTTGACAAACTTGAACAATGGGCCCTATCCAACAAAATGAGTTTCATTGTGGAGAAAAGCAAACTAACTTAGGCAGGAAAAACTAAAGGAACAAATACAGATTGGGCGAGACCTGGCTTGGAGGCAGTAATTGAGAGGGACCTTGAAGTCCTAGTGGACGATCACATAACTATGAGTCAGCAGTGTGCAGCAGCAACCAAAAAGGCTAATACAATCTTGGGTTGTATAAACAGAGGCATAGAATCAAGATCATGCGAAGTATTAGTACCATTTTATAAAATCCTAGTAAGACCACACCTCGAATACTGCAGCCAGCTTTGGTCACCATATTATAAAAAAGATGTTGAGAGACTGGAAAAAATCCAGAGAAGAGCAACTATGATCAAAGGCCTGAAGACCAAAATGTACGAAGAACGGTTGCGGAACTTGCATTTGACCAGTCTAAAGAAAAGAAGAAATAGGGGAAACATGATAGCAGTGTTCCAGTATCTGAGGGGCTGCCACAAGGCAGAGGGGGACAGGTTGTTCATTAGAGCACCAAAGGGAAGGACAAGAAACAATGGTTGAAAGCTAATCAAGGATAGAAGTAACCTGGAATTAAGGAGAAACTTCCTGACAGTGAGGACAATCAACCAATGGAACAGCTTACCCCCAGAAATCGTGCTCTATCACTGGAAGTTTTTAAAAAGAGACTCGACGATTATCTGACTGAGACGATATAAGACCTCCTGCTTGAGCAGGGGGTTGGACTATATCTCCAAGGTCCCTTCTATTCTAGTCTAGTCTAGTCTAGTCTATTCCATTCCATTCCAAAACATAGTAGACCACCCTAAGATTCAATGAAGAAGCTTTCAGGCTGATTATAATAAAATAGTAGCAATAACAACTAAACTAATTACACACACACACACACACACACACAAACACACAAACAATGGTTTTGACTTAAGCTATGTCTATTAAGGGTTTAAAAGATTTTAAAAATAAGGAATAAATTTTAAAACACCACTAAATATATGAATTTGATAAAGTATATTCATTTTCACTAATGATTAGGAAAAAATAATGATATCAAGTATCATATCAAAATCTCTGAGTCTTTTGTTTCATACTTGATAATTGTCCTTGTGTTTGGGAAGAGAGAGAGAGAGATTGTAGGCTTCAGATCTGTGGAACTGTGGCTTCCTGAATTAATTAATGAATTTGTGAACAGTTTACAGTCTTCTGTGATACCTTTAATATTATTAAATAGCAACATCGGTCTATCTCAAGTCTTTGGAAAGGAGTCAAAAGGTGGGAAAAATGCCAAATCCAGTCTAAATTTCTAGTTGAGTGTGAGAGCAACCATAATAATTCAGAAAAGGACAGAAAAGGCAGGTTGATATTCTTTTGGGATGCATACAATTCTTTAAAAAAAACTTATACATTTTTTCATTTTCTTTCCATCTTTTTCATTCCACACATTCTCAGTTGATTTATATGCAGAAATTTATTAAAAACGTAGGGATAAAAAAGAAAAATCTATGTAAGCCCTCTATTTCCATTTAACCAGCTTCTAAAGACCTTATTGCCTTATTAGTATTCTGTGGATCATTATCTTCATCTCATTAAAATTCTTGTGTTTCTTTGTCTGTAAGCTTCCATTGGTTAAAAGGATTCATCATAGGGTAACAATTTTTGAACCAAGATACCTCAAATGAGCAAACTTACAAAATGTATCTAAAATCCATGATCCATGACTCCTGTGGGATTGAAATTCGACAAAATGGTGGCCACTTCAGTGCAGCCATGCCATTGTGCTGCCACCTGGAGATTGGGTAGACCAGTATCATCCTAGCTCTCTAGAGCAGGGGTATCAAGCCCAATCATATCATGAGCTGTATCCTGATGTATCGGGATGTTTTTTGCCTTTGCGGGGCCCGAGTGGGTGTGGCCTGCACAGGCCATCTCCAGCCTGCGGTACGCGTGTTTGACATGCTCTAGAGGTTGGATAGACTGTTCCCACCATCAGCCACCAGAGGGCAATCATCTGGAGTCAAGCAGGCAAGAAGTTGGAAGGTGCTTCCACTCACATTGTTTTGGTTATTCTGTTAAGGTAAAGAAATACCTCTGAAATGATGACCCAATATATCACAGATTGTCTAGTCATCGCTATCCTTTCAGACACATGCTGGAATAAGCATTAGCAAAATCAGTATAATGAAGAAAAAACAAAAAAGTGTAAAATACTTTTTTTTTTTAGATCCATCTTTCTCCACTCAAATATAGGTATGTCTGGACAGGTCCATATGCAGTAACCTTTTTATTAGGGGATAGGACTGCATACAGTTCAAAAATAATATGATTGTTGTGCTTGGGATTTTGCTTGAGCAATCCTACTTTAATTTTTTTAAAAAACAAACAAACACCTGTGTTAGCCTGAAAATAGATTTGTTGTTTTAAAGAGAGAATTCATAAAATTAACATAAGAATTACAGAAGCATTTTTTTCCTTATTTGTAATATTTTATAAAGGATACATACACAGCCCGGTAAGAATTGGTTACTTTTTACCATCAGTGGCTATGGAAAGAAATGAAAACTAATTAGTAGAAAATCAAAGATAACTTCAATATGGCTTATAACAAAGGTTCCCTTTTCTCTGATTCTGCATAATGTATTACAAATTCATTCCACTACAACACTCTAGTAATATTTTAAAAAAGGTCTTTTAAGAAAAGTATCATTCAGCTGTTGTACCCTGTTGAATTGTTATTGCAGCCTTAACCAAAAGATATATTCCAAAGAATTCAAATTGCACTTTTTAAGGCTATCTTCACATTAGACAAATAATGTTCTTTTTTAATAAAGATTTTTGCTAAATGAAAGTCCCAGTTTCAATTTTTCAGTGTTTACAATTGTGTGAATGGTGTTTCATCTTTCATACCGTGCTTTATCATTTTCTTTCTTCCTATGATGAATCAAATGCCTTCATGCTGCTATTATTATCGCTTTAAAAAAAATCTAATCTAATCCTGAACACAATGACCAGTTAAAGTGTTACAAAGCTTCTGAAGTCATGTATATTATTTTCAATTCTTCCTGCAGAATTAGCACTAATAATTGCACTATAAGGCAAGTTTTAAGGCAACTAACATTTTTATGGCGTTACATGGTCAGATTCACATTATTTCTTTTTTAAAAAACAAGTTTTATTAATTTTCCAATTTTACAAAGCTCCAGGTATTAAGGAAGCAACATGGTGATTGGGTAATCCATAGTCCAATAACATACATATGTCAGGTTACATCATCAAAATTTTCCTCTCTGTTTCCCTTGGTTATTATATCACATTCAAATTAATACATTGCTAGTTATAACTCAATCAGTTAAAACATTTATCAATATCTTTTGACTTATACGCCTCCGTGTCCTGTTTTTAACTTTTATCTAATTTCAGTTACAGTATTCCAGTTAGCTTAATGTCCATAGTATTTAGGTTTCGGATAACCCACGGTTCCCTTAGTTCATTACAAAATAGTTATCCTATCTAAGATACACTTATTATTTACTCAGATAAATTCTTACTTTATTTCACAATCATATTCTATTTCTCATCCTAATATCATCACTTACTAATAAAATAACCTTTATCATCTCAATCCATCTTCTATATTATAATTCAAAACTATTATTCTAATAACTAGTTTTTATTTCCCTTATAAGTCTAAATCCTAAATATTAAATCAGTTAATGTCTTTTAAAATCTCCTTAGCCCATTAAATGAGATTTTAGGCTCTTCCATTAAAGGTCACATAAAAAAAAATCCCATTTTTTAAGTCTAACTCTGGCTTTCCTTTTGTGCCAAGCAGGCTTCCATAGCAGTGCCTTTAAATCCTCAGGTGGATCTCCTTTCATTCCTACGCATGTCATTTGAATCAAGGGAGACCATCCAGTTATCAATTTTTCAAGGAAGCTGGTCCCTTCGTAGTCATTAGATTGTTGGCCTAATAATTTGAGTCTCCATATTTGGCTTAGTATATTTGTCGTCAGTTCAGACTGGTCTTCTTCTTCTTCCAGTTTCAGCTGATTTAAGTAAAAAGTCATGTTCAATGTTGTGGTTGTTGTTTGGTTGTCTGGGTTATCTAAATTCTCAATGTGGTGTGTATGTAGGTCTTTAGCACCTTCCATCTTAGTGTTGCTTCCTTCAGTTTCTGTTGCTGTTAGAATTGCAGATTTTTTTTTTGTTGAAATCAAGGTTTGGTTATCTGTGTTCTGAGTAGGTTGTAGCTGGTATTCTGTAAAGTCCACTTTAGTGTTAATTCCTTCTTCTTCTGTTGCCTTTTGAGTTGTAAGTTCATCAGTTGAAATCTGGGCTGCATTTTGTAGCTTTAAGGTGGCGCCTTTATCTTTCAGTCTGGAATTCATTAGCTCAGTAGCCTCTAGGATTTTTTTCAAGTATAAGTTTGTAGTTAAGTTGTGGGTAGAATTCCTCCATTTCTGTGGTGTTTACAGATAGTCCATTAGTGGAGGCTATTTTTGATAAAAGTCAATAAATGTCCACCTCCATTATAGAGAGTTGTTTTCACCACCCAGCTGTTTCAAGTTCTTATCTTTTTTGATAGTGTCAAGGACAAATCTTAGTCTCACAGGTCTCCCAGTCAGAAAAAAAAATTCACTTGCTGTATCAAATTTCACCACAAGATGTCCCCAGTAACATGTAAAATCTTTTCCCAAACTCAAGTTAGGCTTTTATCCGGTTTAAAAAAAGAGAAATATTCTTTCTTTTTTTTCATCTTAACAAATAGGTAAGACAATAAGTCTCTGTAGGAATAGAAACCTCTTGGGACCCCAGGTATCCAAAAATTACAAGTCCAGATATTTAGTTGTTTAGTTTAGTTGTTCTTTTTCCCCCCATAGCTTTATATTCCCAGAGTAGGCAGAAGCCACCAAATAAAGAAAGAGGAAAATTTTTTTCCAAAGGCTTTTACAGGAAAGTAGTTGGGAAGCAAGAAAGGTAAGGTAAGGTCTCACCTAATTCCTCCACATTGCTTTCGTTGTGCTTGGTAGTGCTTTTGGTTTTTGGCTGGAATGGCTTAGTGATCAGCCATGTTAATGGCCGATCTTTTCTTCGTCGGTCCAAAGGAGCTGCCTCGGATCAAACAGAAGGGCTGCTGCCCTTCTGCGATCTGTCGAGGGTCCTCCTCAGTGGTGGTTGCCCCTCCAGAATGACTTTCGACCCTTTCCAGGGTCTTCCGACGAAGGGAAACTGGACGGCGGAGAGAGCGCTCTTTCTAATCATCTGCTGGTGCCGTGATCCAGAACTGGAAGCCAGATTCACATTATTTCTTGGCTGCTTCAAAATTTTTGCTTAAAACAGTCCAATCATGGATTTCAAAGGTGGTGCGTTGATTAGAATGCCGTATTGTAGGCTTACTCTGCCCACAGCCTGGAGTTCAAACTTGACAGACTCAAAGTTGACTCAGTCTTCCATCCTTCTGAAGTTGGTAAAAGAGGACCCAGATTGTTGGAGGTAATAAGCTTATATTTGTAAGCTGCTCGGAGAGTGCTGTAAAGCATTATGGGGTGGTATATAAGTCTAAGTGGTATTGCTATTGCTTTCGTGCAAGTAATTTTCAACAAAGTGCAAAGGAAAAGGAAAAAATGTAGAAAATAGAAAAAATAAGAATATATTAAAGTAAGAGAAAAGAAATACATAAAGAAGTGATTTCAAACATTAATCACAAGAATAAACAATTTTAGTAACTTTTTACCCCTCTTAGTTTACAAAAAATGATCTCTTCATCCTATATCCTATCTTATCTATAGACAAACACATAAAGCATTATCTTTCAGCAGAAAATCCATTACATTTCATCAGAAATAACAACATAACTTATTTTAACCTTGATCAGTTAAAGCCCTTTATTTCTAAAAATCTTAATCTTTTCTATTCTGATGTCATAGAATTTGATTTCTTTTTTTATTCTTTGTCTCTTCTCATAAGAGATCCTTCAAAACTTCTTTTATAAATCTATAATTTAAAAATCCAGTAAACTCTATTGGTTTATTATTTTACTTATTTATATGCTCACTGAGACATTCTTTTCCATGTCATTCATATAGATTGTCATTTGTAGATCCACTTTCAATGCCATCTCTGTCTTATCAAATAAAATTTATTCTCATCCTCCATTTCTTCCATAACAACTTTTGGACACAGTCTATCCTATGTCTAGTAGTGAAGCAAATATAACTACTAATATTGTTGCATATCCTATGACTAAATTAAGAAACACAATCTTTTTGTTAAGGTTTAGTTGGGTTTTTCATCAAATAAAGCATAGAGAAATTCTACTTAAGAAATTAGGTCATTCCCACATAACTACTGTGCCATTTTCCCTAACATTCATCATAAATATTTGTCAATAAAAAATTAGGGAGTCATGCATAATTAGGGCTTATTAACACAAACCCTTCTTTATCTGCTGCTTACCCAACAGGACAACAAAAAGGCTTGCTAGGCAGCTAAGTTAAGATACAGCTAATATTGAAATTAGGAATATAATGTTTCTTTCTAAGTTTAAAAGAAAGCATGACAAAGGTAGCAATCTGGTTACTAACAGCTGGAATTGCATCTGCAAAATGGTAATTCAATTTTTTTGGTATCCAGCCCTTTAAGTCTGTTTGTGATCAGTATTTCTCCCTAATTTCATAATAGATAGGAGATGTAATGGATGATGTCATCCATTTAACCAACACTGCAAACCAGAGCTGCTGTTGCACTAATGCACGGGTTATTTATAAAATTTCCCTTCAAGATGTGCAGTGAGTAAGGTCTATAAGTGATGTAAAAGCTTCCTCAATGAAATGTTAGAGAAGTTGACAAGAGGCTTCTATATTTCTTGTAATGAAAAGTACCAAGATGAAAACTCTGAAGATTGTGTTGCAAGAGTGCTCGAGAGTCGTCTTGTTCAAAAATTGTACCCTTGATCTTTTTTCCATCTTATAAGGACTAAGTTCACTACCCTAAGATCTTAAGGAGACATGGAGTGTAATTATAGAATAGAAGACAAGACTTTGGTCTATTGATTTTCACTGATAAAAGTCTTCCATTTTTTTTCTTTAGTTTCCAAATGAGATTCACTTGATGTTCATATCCAGAGATAAAAATGTTATCCAATGCAACAAGTATGCTGAGTACAAAGACTGATTTCATTTGATTAATGTCCTTTTTGAGGTTATAAATGCTTAGTAGGGACCCATACATGTCTTATGTATGAGTTGCTAATTCTGAGGATAATGGAAATGATGGTCAGGCAGGAAGTTTAGAATAGTTTGGGAAATCAAAGGTCTTGAGCTATGAAAACTGATTTTTTATGACTCCAGGTCCATAACAATGGTGAAGGCACTTTTTGGTCTGTTCATTGCTGTCATCCAAATCTTTGTTGTGTTGGAATTCTACCTAAATTTGTAATTCTTTCTATAAAACATAAAATAATAAAGCATAGCTTTATATGACTCTGCCAAACAATGAGAAGGGTTGGTTTGATAAGAATATGGAATATAACCAATATGG
>NW_015393392.1:0-3611 GCF_001527695.2 Protobothrops mucrosquamatus | reverse complement strand
GATTCTCATACTGTCTAGCTTACCTTCAGACCTTATTGAACTTTAGTGGTATCCTCTAAAGTCACAGCAAAAAGATTTTCACATCTCTGTAGGTTCTGTAAAAGCTCACAAATCTAAGGTAACAGAATAAAGAACAAAAGGAAGTGTATGAAGCACTATGGGTATAGTGAAAGCAAGGAGTGATATGTGAATTGGGATGGTATAAATTAGATTTAGCTATATTTCCTTTCCTTATTGCATGCCTTAATTTCTTTGTTATAGTATTTCCTTCTATTTCTGCACTTGCATAGACACACACACACACACACACACACACACACACACAATGGTGTTGAATATGTATTACCTCTCAAAAGAGATAACAAACATCTATTTTCTCATCAAATAAATTTTTAAACACAATTTTTATTCTTGAACAAACACTGGAAAGGATAATGGCATTAAGCATGCCAACTTCTAGATTGCCAACTGATCAAGAGATAAAATGGCTTCAGTTATAGATAGTCCCCCACTTACAACCACAATTGAGACCTGAAGTTTGATTGCTAAGCAATGCGGTTGTTAATCAAGAAATCACATGAATGGTGGGCGTATATTCAAATTCAATCCAAATTTAATAAAGACAAAAAGGAACAGGGCATAAAGCAAGACTCTTCAGAATTAGATAAAATCTTATTTAGTAGGGAAGGCAAGACCATAAGTAAACTATATCGATATTTATTAGAGCAAGATATGATCGAGGAACAGGTGAAAGAAACGATGATAATTTGGTGTAAATATTTTGGGCACAATATTGATTTGGATAATTGGCAAAATTTATGGGAAAAAACCCTAAAAATTACTTTAGCAACCTCCTATAAGGAAAACCTCTATAAGATGTTTTATAGGTGGCATCTCCCTCCCACAAGATTAGCACGAATGAATAAGAGGAAATCCTCAATATGCTGGAAGTGTGGAGAGACTGTTGGGAATTACTATCACATGTGATGGGAATGCCCAAAGGAACAAAAAATTTGGAATTTATTAAAGAAATGGCTGGAAGAAATTTTGCTAATAGATATAGAGGCCAAACCGGAATTTTTTTTATTGGGAATTATAGAAAGAAAATATAAGAAAGATACAAATTATTTATTATTGCATATAGTAACAGAGGCACAAATAGCCTTCGCTCAAAAATGGAAAGAGAAAGATATTCCAACCGAAGAGGAAATATTACTGAAAAATTTCAATTGCGCAGAAATGGATAGACTCACATTGGAACTCAAGGATAAAAGTGAAACTAAGTACTATAAAATCTGGGAACAATTTTATGATTGGATAGATAACAAGAGGGTAGCCAAGACAAATGTATAGTGTTAGAATAAAATATAAATTATAGACAAATGTATATTTAAAAGATAAATAAATATACAGAAATAAGTGGAAAAGTGTTAATATTATATTATAAATAGCGAGCAAAGTTCAAGAACTATATGTCTATATGAGTACTAATATTACTGTAAAGTGACGGAAGATGTATGGAACCAGTGACATCATATCTATGTCCAATGTGTTTTTAATTTTGTATTATTAATACAATTTATGATAAAAAAAATCACATGATCAGACACGATTTTATTTATTAACCCAGGGGAAGCGCCTCCCTCAATCTTCTGAGACCAATCCAGACCTCCAAATACATTTACTTCCAGAGCCACATGCTTGTGATAAGCTAGGTAATAATGGACTGAAACCAGTAGGAAAGGTTGTGCAGCACATCTGGATAAATTTATTTGCAAAACTGATGCAGTGAAGAAAAGAAAAGCTGCATTTGAACTTCACTATCCTGACCTACAGTTCATACTGTAGATTTATTTATTAATCTTATATGCCACCCATATCACTGTCCAAAGCATCATTATAATAAAGGATGTATACTTTTGTCTTGTAATGAGATGCTAAAGGCTGCAGCATATGCACATCTTCAAAGATAGCAAAAAAGGTAAAGGTATATTTAATGAATTGACTATATTTTTATATTTGTACTAAAAAAGTTGGAGAAATATGGAAATATGGGGTACAAAGGGTAAAAAAATATTTATATTACATTTCTGAGCATTCAATAGATGGATAGAATGAAATTAGAATGGTAGATCTTCAGGACTGCTTGAGGCTTAACAATGTATGAAATTAGTGCAGGATTTCCAAGATATTTTCCTACAAAATCACTTACTTTAAAAAACAGTGCCCATACATTTATCACATTTGGAAATAATTTACATCTGCTTTCTTTTGGAAGCACCTAGGTCAATTTTGAAATGGATATGGAGGGGTCATTTTGTATGAACTCAAAATATTCAGTATAACTTTTTACAGTGGATTAATTTATAAATTGTAAAATAGGGCTACTGATGTTCTTTGTCTCCAGCCCTGTTTATATCTATTCCTGGGTGAAAAAAGAAATTGTACCTAGGTGTTTTATTTATTATTTATTTATAATGTATACTTAGAATGAATCACACTTCATTGACCAGTTACAAAGAAAAGTGTGTGTCTCCAACAGGTGAAAGAAAAATACAGGATTAGACTGGGGATTATTTTCCCACAATGACAACCCTGTGAGGTGGATTGGGAGAGAGTGACCGGCCCAAAGTCACCCAGGTGGGTGGGACTAAAATGTATGCTCTTCTGGATTCTGGACCAGCACTTTAACCACTACACCAAGAAAGAGAATGTTTAAAGATAGAGGAAAAAGTATATTTGTAAGGGAAAATAAAAGTCTCGTACCATTTAACAAATAATACAAAATTGTTTAAATCATGGGGAAAGTATTGCTTAAATTGTTTTTCAACACAGGAAGATTTGAGCAAATAAGCAAAACACAAAGTTAAAAAATTATCAGTACATTGTTGAAAGATTTGGTCTTAAACACAAGGAATCTCTTTTAAATTTAGAGATGGGAGAAAAAAGTAATATATATCTTTATGTAATAATTTAATGATGTAAGCTTTGACTTTGAGTCAAATTTAGATTAAATCCACATCATAGCAGCGACTGCAATTCCAGTTATTGCTGCTCAGAGGCAGTAAGTGTTAATTTTTATGTCACCTATTGAAGTGTCTTAATGAATTGAGACTGAGGATTTTGAGTTTCAGTTCTATAACAATCAGTTCTATGTTTGCACCTTCAATAATGTCTTTCTCTATGTTACCATTTTATTTATAAAATGTATAGACTGTTAAATTCTAAAGACTCTAAAGGCATGTATGACCATGTATTGTATGCAATACAAATTCAACAATAAACAAGGTAACCATATAATTTTCAAATTATAAGATATTCAATCATCCATATGTGTCAGAAAACCTAAATCATCATCTGAAGGCCTTTGAAAGAAACCAAATCTTCTCAGGCTTTCAGAATGCTGCAGATGTGTTGCGTTGACTGTTGGATCAGGGTTCAGGCTTCAACTCTTAGAGCCCCGTAACAGGGGTGAGGATTTTAGAGGGACCCTCGCAAGGGTGATCACCTTAAATAGGGAAAGATTTTTCCCTTTGCCACCGACCCAGTGTGCCGGAACGTTCCAACGGTCACAGTAGGGAAATGCGATGGCGTATGAACAGAGTCCTAGG
>NW_015393391.1:11706-16892 GCF_001527695.2 Protobothrops mucrosquamatus | reverse complement strand
AAAGAAGGGCCAGGGGTGACATGATAGAGCGTTCCAATATTTGAGAGGCTTCCACAAAGAAGAGGGGGATCAACCTATTTTCCAGAGCACTTGAAGGCAAGACAAGAAACAATGGATGGAAACTAATCAAGGAGAAATTCAACCTAGAACTAAGGAGAAATTTCCTGACAGTAAGAATAATCAATCAGTGGAATAGCTTGCCCTCAGAAGTTGTGGGTGTCCCATTACTTTTAAGAAGAGACTGGGACAGCCACTTGTCAGAAATGATATAGGGTCTCCTGTTGAGTGGACTAGAAGACCTCCAAGGTCCCTTCCAACTCTATTATTCTGTTCTGTTCAGCAGTGGTGTTACATGGCAGTAATAATAATGTCCAATATATATAAGTGCACCTGCATTTTGCACCTACTGACATTTCCAGGTGCTCTTCAAAGGCAGTCCCAAATAAAGTGATTTATGGTAATAAACAAAAAATGATAAGGGTGTAAGTTACAAACGTCGGTGTACCCTCTTTTTTAAGTACCAGTTGCTTAAAATTTTAAATGCTATCCTAATAAGGGCTTTCACTTCCATAAGGAAGCACCATACTGTTAAGTTAAAGAGGGTAAAATCATAGAATAAATGGACTTCTGGAGAAGGAACCATTTTCTCTTGCTTGGATTGAGTTTAAGTTTACTCTTCCCGTCCAGACCCTTTTTGCCTCCAAACTCTAGGTCAGGTCTTCCCCTGCATTTCCCATTTGGCAGGGGATGAAGATATATTATTGCTATCATATTGATCTTACTTCACCTTAAATCAGTGGGGTCCGAATTCTTTTGTATTAAATAGAATAGATGAGAGGACTGAGACATGAGGCAACCCATAATGGAGGGTCCAAGGACCTGACAACTTTGCATAGGCATTTGCATAATCTTTACATAATAGTCATGTTTGTTCTTTGTTTTATGCCTTGACAGTCTCAGAACTCATGTTTGCTACCTATATACTGCATTTAAGCATCTCTCAAAGGTGGAAAAGTTCCATTCATTCCAAAAGAAGGTGGATAAACTACTAGAATATCTTTGTCAAACAAACTGGGTGACCTAATCAGACCTCTTTCAACTGTTTCCATCCCTCCCCCCCCCAAAGTCCTATACAATGAATGAAAATTTTGTTTTTCACTATGGGAAGGGCACAGAGCCAAAGAAAGCAGCAATGGAGATGACAAAAACACTATCTATCTCTACCTGGGATATTTGCCAAGATAGAAAGATTCATTGCTGTGGGAGATGATTAAAGTCAATTAAACAAATTGTACATGAAAGAAAGACCTAGCCTAATAGGGTGGGTTAAATAAATTATTAGTTTAATTGGATGCCAAGTTACCAATTTTACAATAAAAGATAAGATTTTTTCCTTTAGTTTTTCCTAGTAATTCAGAAGAACTGAACAAGCTTCTTGGATAAGAAGCAAAACATCTTCAAGGAAAAACGAAGTCCAGCTGCCTTTTGAAAAAGCACCTTTGGGTTCACAAGAGAAGCTACCTTTTAGGTGATTCAAGATGTATTTATTTATTCAATCTGTATAGCTATCCATCTAAAACAAAGTGACTTTGGGCATAAAAATCATAAAATCAATTAAACAAGTTCAAAACACCATATAAAATTAAAAAAACTAAATACATATAACAGCTGATAAATATTATAATCTATGGATGGTTAACTTAACTAGGAAATGAACCATCACACACTTATGTGCACATAACCAGTCTTAAAGGACTTCCAAAGATTAACATGGCTGGAACCATCTTAATCTCAAGAGGGAGGATGGTTCAGAGGCCCAGCAGAGGAGGCACTTCTCCTGTCCCCAGCAGCCAGCATTCCTTGGTTGATGGAACTCAGAGTATGCCCATCCTACCAGTCCAGATTGGATGAGTAGAAACAACCAGAAGGAGACAATCCCTTAGGGTTTATTTATTTATTTATTTTTAAGACTTATATGCCGCCCTTCTCCCCACGGGACTCAGGGCGGCTCACAGCATATTAAAACAACATAGTACATTTCCCCAATAAAAGCCAATTAAAAACCAAATATTTGTAGCTGTGTCCCTTATTAAAATCATTAAAAATTATCCCTATTTAAAATTCACCCTAGGTCAGTCCCGCTTGCTGAAAAAGCCATGTCTTGAGGGCGCGGCGGAAGGTTAGGAGATCCGGAATCGTCCGGATCTCGGGGGGTAGCTCGTTCCAGAGGGTGGGGGCACCCACAGAGAAGGCCCTCCCCCTGGGGGTCGCCAGCCGACATTGCNTGCGCGCCCTCTCTGAGGGGGCCAAAGTTTCGCCCCCTATAGACAGCGATGGAATCAGCTGACTATGCCGGGGCGCCGGCAACCACAGCCACTCGGTCTTGGAAGGGTTGAGTCTGAGTCTGTTCCTCCCCATCCAGACCCGTACGGCCTCCAGGCAGCGGGTCATCACGTCAAGGGCATCGTTGGGGTGACCTGGGGTTCCAGACATCAGGTGGTTCTTTAAGCAAGAAATTCTTTAGTATTTTCTCATAAATGTACTAAGCCATGTCTGTAGTTACTGTCTCATGTAATAGTTCTTACTTTATCTCTAGGCTGGGAAAGGGTACCTTTCCTTCACCACATCAAAGGTTATAGAAAGTCAACGAACATTAAACAATATTTAAACAAGAAACCCCTTCAGTTGGGCCAATGCTACATTACTCAGTCTATTTTTCACTGGGAAATGCCATTGGTCATTTATTAATTCTGGATAGTAGAATATTAAATACTCAATTATATTTTTTTAAAAAGCAGCACTAGAATTTTCAATAATAACTCCTTTACATACAGAAAGATTATAAAGAAATAAAAGATCTGGGCCTGAAGCAGTCCACGAGTCACAGGCTCCTGGCTTTGAAAGAGACACTTCACAAAAATCACAAGATTGTGTAAGAGTAGGCATGCAATATTTCTTGCTGTTCTTGAGTTTAAAAAAGCCAGGTTAACACTACGCACACATACATGCACAAACTTCTTTAACTCAGAATGATAGATGTGATTTGATAGTAATAGCAACAGCACTTAGACTTATATACCACTTTATAGTGCTTTATGAAAAAGCAGTTTATCACTCTCTAAACAGAGAGTTTACAGAGCCAGCATATTGCCCCGAACAATCTGGGTCCTCATTTTACTGATATCGGAAGGATGGAAGACCGAGTCAACCCTGAGCCAGTCAAAATCGAACCCCTGTCAGTGATCAGTGAGTTAGCCTGCAACACTGCATTCTAACCACTGTGCCACCATGGCTCATAGTAGAGTGATACTTGCTACTGTGCTAATAGCAGTAGCGCTTAGATTTATATACTGTTCCATAGGGCTTTACAGCACTCTTTGAGCAGTGTCAGCATATTGACCCCAACAATCAGGGTCCTTATTTTACCGACCTTGGAAGGCAGAAGGCTGAGTCAACCTTGAGCCAGTCAGGATTGAATTCCCACAGGTTGTGGGTAGAGTTAGCCTTCAATACTGCATTCTAACCACTATGCCACCAATCAGCAAATCTCAGAACCCCGACAAGATAAAACCTAATTTGGGAAACATCTCTGCTTCCTCTCCCATTCCCTATTTTTTTTGCATAATATCTAAGCAATTTATGTTTTGAACTCAAAAGCTTAGTTGCTCTTTTCAGTTATTTGATTAGTAACTAACTATATTTTAAATATGATAAATTAGTATTCACCCCAAAAATATATATCAAAAAGCTACTCCAAAAATATAATAACCTAGAGTTATGCTCAAATATCCAGTTCTTCTAGCAAAGCTATTATCCTATAGACTGCTATATTGCAATTCGCGTAATCTACAATTTCCTAAGCTATTTTGTAAGAGCAAAGTAACATTCGGAGAGCTGTTTGTCCAAGAGGAAATTGACTTTTCCTATTGCAAATGCCCATAGGATTTGCCATAAGAGATCAGACAAATTATCCATCAAGTCCGGCATTGTCTGGCTTCATCAATACCTTACAAGAAGCAACTTTCCCCAAAGGCAAGTTCTTAATGTTAAGGATGCAAAGATAAATTATTTCCTTAACCAACCTAGCAGATCATGGTAGCTTTTTGATGCATGAGATTTGGTCACCTTGCTCTAAGCATTTATCTCTATATAAATATTAATTAGTTATATAAATAAATATTACATAAATACAAAAAGGTTCCCTCTGTCATCTAGGAAGGAGTCAGAGCATTCTCAACCACCTCTTTTGCCGAAATTGCCTTGCCTCTCACCGAACTCCTAAAAACAGGCAAAGGAGGAGGGAGACCACGACCGGGCCAACAGCAACTGGGAGCACTCCAGATTTGGGGATTATAAGTTTGGCAGCGAGGGAAAAAGGCGGGATTTGTCGACTCACCATTGGGTCGTCTTCCCCTTCGTCCTCACTGTCGAAAGAGGGGAGAGCTGGGGGGGATCCAGTCTGTAACATTAATAAATGCTTTTAGGAGAAAACATGCCTGAAAGTCCTTTTAAGTGTTTCGTTACTCAGACACATGACACCACCTATGTTAGAACTTATCAGAATGTATATTTTTAAGAAAACATTAGCTGAGTGGACATGTTACTATATGTCAAAATTCATTTAAGCCACAAAGCTGAGTTAATACTTTGAGCTTAGCCACAAACACACTGTGGCATAAAGGTTTGTGGCTAGGCTGACTGCTGCTAAACTGATGTGAGTCAGGAGAGGAAGAAAAATTGGAAGAGGAAGCTCAGCTATATCTTTAAAATGTAGTTATGCTATCAGAAAGGCAGATGTGCTGCCTTGGCTGCTAGCCATATCTGTGTGGGGCAGATGGAGCAGCATTCTGATTGACCAAACCTAGTATATAGGTATTGAGATTCTAAAACCCTGGGAGAAAATGAAACCACCTCCAGAGTTATTTGGGGAAATGCTGCTGGGGATGTGGAAGGAGAGGTTACCACATTTGAGCCTATGTGTAAGGACCTACCTCCTTCTGGCTCCAAGCGCAAACCGTCTCCTAGAAAAGGGTGATGCATTCCTTCTCCTGGGGGAAGGGCATAGTGGCAAGATAGTGCAAAGCATCCCCAAAGTATCCCCCCTCCCAACAGAATGGCAAGCCCCCAAAAATGGTTACAAAAGCAGGTAAACTATAAGGAGGGAAACAATACATTTCTTTGGGGAC
>NW_015393391.1:0-9272 GCF_001527695.2 Protobothrops mucrosquamatus | reverse complement strand
CCAACCCACCCAACCGCCGCAGCATGATACTGTGGTCCACAGTATCAAAAGCCGCTGAGAGGTCCAAAAGAACAAGGACAGAGGAACAACCCCTGTCCCGGGCCCTCCAGAGATCATTTACCAACGTGACCAATGCCGTTTCCGTGCTGTACCCCGGCCTGAAGCCCGACTGGAGAGGGTCCAGATAGACCGTTTCCTCTACAGTCACTGAGTTGATGATGCGTTTAATAGGAAAGGGTCCAACAAACTTAGGACCCAATTTTTTAGAAGGCTGTAGAGATTGCAAATATTTAGTAGAGAGGTAAAGTTGTCTTAAGGTTATCTCCAATCTTAAAAGGTTTCTGCTCCACCTTCCTTTTGTCAGGCTGAGCCTTATAGGCTTCACAGCATAGGTTTCCTTCTCCCAGGCCGCCCACGTCTGTTCGGTTTCAGATAGCTTTTTGGAGGTGTAGGCACAGGGTTGTAATTGGCCCTCATTATTCCTTTGGAGGAGGACTGCTCCTACTACTATGTCACTAGCATCGGCCTGAATAACAAAAGCCTCTTCCAGATCCGGGTACTTCAGTACCGGCTATGCAGAGAAAGATCTCTTTAGTTTCTCAAAAGCAGTTTGATATTTCCCCGTCCATTTCAGTGGCTGGTTGGGTTTTGGCTTTTCCCCCTTTGGTTTTTAACAGATTGGTGATGGGGAATGCAATTTGCACAAAGGAGGGAATAAACTGCCAATAAAAATTTGCAAAGTCTAAGAAGCTCTGGGCTTGTTTTCTGGTGCAAGGGGGGCCCCATTCCAGGACGACTCATACTTTCTCCGGGTCCATCTCCACCCCTTCGTTTGAGATGCGATAAACCAAGTAATCAATGCAATCTTTGTGGAATTCGCATTTTGATAATTTAGCATACAGTTTGACGTGCTCTGCCTTGGTTTCAGTATAGATCAAGATATCATCAAGATAAACCAAACCCCCCTTGTACAGATGTTCATGGAGAACCTCGTTGATCAATTGCATAAAAACAGCCGGAGCCCCTTGTAATGCAAAATGAAGCACCCTAAATTGAAAGCAGCCCAGGGACAGTTAAAAGCAGTTTTCCATTCGTCCCCCTTCTTTATTCTTATTCGATAATAAGCCTCCCGCAAGTCTAATTTAAAGAAAATTTTCCCTTTTGACAGGTATGCTAGCATGTCTCTCATTAAGGGGAGGGGGTACACATTTTCCATGCATACCGCATTCAGACCCCTATAATCTATGCAGAGATGAAGAGACCCATCTTTCTTTTCCCTGAATAGCATGGGGCAGCCACATGGGGTCTGGCAGGTTGAATGAAGCCCTGTGCCAAATTCTTGTCAATGAACTTGCAAAGTTCGCTCAACTCCCTAGGAGACATGCAGTATAACTTTGGTACAATCTGTGGGTCGGTGGGGTGGAAACTCATCCAATCCCTGTTCACTGAACACTTCGTCTGGGTCCCGGTATTCCAGTGGGAGGCTCTGTAATTCCTGCTTGCTGAGGGCAGAGGCTAATTCGTGACATAGTCCATGCCTCCCACCCTTTTCTTGCCCTCCTCTTCAGGCATCCCTCCCTCCAATCGTCTATGGGTTTCCATTTCTTTAACCAGGTCATTCCCAGCACTAACGACAACTCCATACTAGGAGCCACAACAAATGCTAAAGTCTCTGAGTGGTCTTGCATGGTTAAATGCAGGGGTCTGGTGTAAACATTGGTGGGAACCTCCCCTGCGATGGACCCATCGAGTTGGCAAAAAGAGTCTTGAGTCTCCTGAGGGGCACTCCCATTCTCCCTACCAGTTATGGCTGATTAAGCAGCGGGTGCACCCTGAGTCCAGCAAAGCTGCTAATTTTACTCTCTTCCTGGTGCCCGGTATGGACAATTCTAGGGCATGGTTATGGGGTCAATCAGCCCACTTACCAAGGGCTCATCCTCATAGTCACTTTCAGCCACCTCCGAGTTGTCATTCGGTGGAGTCGGAGCTCGACCCTCTGGCCCATGGACATGAGGAAGCTCTATGAACACCTTGGACCTCATTGCCAACTCCCTTGGGTGTGGTGTGGCTTTTGTGGGTCTCCCAGTGGTTTGATGGTCTTCCCTCTTTACCCCTGCTTTGGAGTAACTACTGTGTTTCCCCAAAAGTAAGGGCTACCCCCAAAATAATCCCTAGCTTGATTTTTTGGGGGTGGGCCTAATAAAAGCCCTATCCCCAAAATAAGCCCTACTTTGGGGGCAAGGCACATACTTTAAAATCAAGCTAGGGCAGGGGTAGGGGTGTGGAGCTCCCTGTGCACCCCGCACCCACTTACCTTGCAGCCAGCCTCTCCTCACTATCCCACTTCTTCTGAGGCATAGACCTTCCGGAAAGGCCTAACTGCAAAATGCAGCTGCAGAATGCAGCTGCTCCTTCGGCCACAGAAGAAGTGGACCAGCTGGGCAGGACTGTTGGTGCCGGAGGTAAGTAAGACATCCCCCAAAAATAAGACCTGGTGCCTCTTTAGGGGGCAAAAACAAAAAGACCCAGTCTTATTTTGGGGAAAACGTGGATGTGTGCTGGGCCATTGGGATGGGCATTTTCTCTTTCCTGGCCCCAGAGGGAAAAGAGGGGTGCAGGCTTTGCTAGGAGAAGAGAAACAACAACAGAAGGACATGCTTTATCCAAAACCTAAAAGAATGCCTGGATATCTTGGGGAACTCCTAGAGTGGACAAAAGACCCAGAGGGAGGTCTTACATGACATCAAGGTGAGGTCTGAAAAAGCACAAAGAAAAGCTTTAAGTACACACCAAAGTAAATCAGCTAATACCCTTATCCCTGTCTCTAAATCAAAAGCTGCGGGTGGGGGTGGGGAAGAGAAATGGGAGCCAATAGCTAAACAATAGAGCAGGTGGTTACTAACAAATAATTCTGTCAGAGAGAAAGTTAGACCCTGTCAACAGATAGGAGGGAAGACAAGATTTTCTACTAGGAAGTTTGGACACATGCTATAAATAGTTTTGGTTTTTCCCTAAATCCTACAAATATTCTTGTACATAGTAAAAAGTAAAGGCCTTCACAGTCTGTCTCTGCCAAGAGACAGAATTATTGTTCACTTAGTCACTTTGTCTCCCAGTTGTATAACTACCATCAGTTATGCAGCGACAAACAAGCCACAAATCAAATTCTGGTTTACTGCAATCTGCAAAACCAACACTATATGCAGAAGAATGGCAGCTTGTTTAGAAAAAATATATATGTTTAGCCAGTCAGACTGCCACACTTGGCTTATTTGAGCTATACCAGGCTTTTATCAGTGTCAGGCAGCAGTAGCCCCCATGTCTTTTTACTACCAATGTCAGTATTGTGCAACTTTTTCTGGACCAAAGGACGTACTTCAAAACATAATATGTAGATCAAAATCAAGAACCATGCTTGAGTAGTTTGCTTACTTTTAAATGAAACTAAATACAGTGAGTATTGTGGCTCTTTGATCATATAATTTTCTGTTCTTAGCTTATTAATAGGTAAAATTTGATGAAAACATACCGCCCTGGGTTCTCAGGTTGTGCAATTTTGATTTAGGTGAATGATGTAAATAGTGCACTATTAAAAATAAAGGATTGTCCCTATTTTTTTTTAAAAAAAGACCAATATAATCTTGAGGTCTGTAAAAAGTAGACAATTCATCACCGATAATCATAGCATTTTGAAGGATAATTGGTGTCTTGAGCAAAATCATTAACCTTTCATCTCTGAAAAACTGCCAAATAGTTTAAATAGGTGACAAGGATTGATCAGAGCAAGCGTTCTACCTCCACTTACATTGTGACTTTCTGATTGTATTATTGCATCATTTTTTTATCCATTCTTTATTATTAAGAATGATCCCTAAATACAGTGAGGAGAAATGCCCTAAGGACAGCTTAATCACGATACAGTCTTACTCATTTCTCTTTTCTTTTCCAGTGTAGGTTTGTTCCATAATTTCCTCAATAGTTCTCAGGGTGGAGGGGGGGAAGATTTGCATGAAAATGCATACACACAAGGGGAGTAAGAGAGGACAAATAATAAAACGTGCATTGCCATCATACAAATGCTGCAATTTAGAGACTTGCATCAGACAATTGCAACATGATAATAGCATTTGCATGATTCTGTGTACATCTCATTTGGCATTCGTATTATACCAGGGTTGCCAGAAGATATTTTGACTTTGATCTTACACTCTCCTGTAAAATAATACTTTTGAACATTTTCTGTTTTTTTATGAATTTTTCTCTATAAATAAATGGATTTTTTTCATGTATTTTTGTAAAGAGCATAACAAAATCTAGACAGTACAAATATTAAAACCTAATTATATTTCTGTTTTCAAACAGGTTCAGAAACAGTACAATAAATATTTTCACATGTAAATGCAAAGTAATACTATTCATATCATGATCATTATAAGACAGTCTGCCTCTTAGTTCAGACCTTAGTCCAGACCTTTTCCAGAACAGACATAATAAGATGTGGGGGGGGGGAGAGAAACCACCCTTCCATATATACTCTGTTGCCATTTAATCCCCCTTTACTTATGTATACCCTCACAATTGCATCACAATCCTTAGTAGGTCAGATTGATTAATCAATTTAATATCAAATCTAAATAACACACAAAAACATATTTCCATCCCTCTATCTGCAGCTTAGTGGTACTTGGGAAATTGTTTATAGTAGCCTAGAGACCATCAAAGCAACTAATTTCCAATCCACTCTCTATCAACAATAGCCTCACCCTCCCACAGTGGTTAGTGAAAGGAGCAAGATCCAATAGAAGTGTGCAATCTATTATTCATTACCTTAGATTGATAGGTATTTATTATTTAGTTTGGTACCTCTCTCCAGCACAGGCATCAGCTTCTTGCCCCTTACAGAGGGACTGCTGCTATAGAAGTAAATAATTTTACCTATTTAATATTTTATTCCATAGCTGAGAGATATTCGTAAAGCCTGTTCACTATCTTCCTAACCCTAGAATGGATGGTTATATAGGGATAATGGTTATATATCACAATAATTGTCCCTATGGAATCTTTTCCATCTTGAGGCAATTAAATATAAAGAGCATCCAGATTCCCTAAAATACATATTTCTGAACTAATGACAATCTTTTATGTAGATTTCCAGTCTGAATATTGTGTGGAGATCATAAAAACTGTACCCTAACACATCTAGAGTGGCAGGAGAAAGAACAATGTGATAAACCCATTCTTCTGCCTCATAAAAACCAAACTGACCAAAATGTGAGAGGGAAGAATAAAAGACAGTTGCCAAATTTTAGAAAGTGTAGAATTACAGTACCCAAAGAAAATATCAGGGGCTGAGATTTCAGACACCCGTCAGAGTCAAGAACTTATTATTCTGAGAACAGAATCTTCTGTAGTTCTTTCTTTCTATAGTGATAGTCTAAACCAGTCTTTATCAACCTCAGCAACTTTAAGATGTGTGGAATTTAACTCCCAGAATTTCCCTAGCCATCATTCACTCATCTTAATGTTGCTGAGGTTGAAGAAACACTGTTCTAAACCAGGGGTCCGCAACCCCTGGTCTGTGGACCAGTACTGGGCTGTGGCATGCCAGCAACCAGTCCACACAAACAAGCAAAGCCCCATCTGCGAGATGCAGGCAGCACACAAAACCATGCACCCTCCGGGCCATGGAAAAACCTCTCTCCACGGAACCAGTCCCTGGTGCCCAAAAGGTTGGGGACCTCTAGTCTAAACAGTCTTTTATAGTTCATTCCCTATATGGCCACCTTGTTAGTGGAGCTAAAATGATAAGGAGTAAGGATTTTCACAAAATCCACCAACCTCATCCCCTTGCTCCTTCCTCTTCTTTTAGGTAAATTTAACTTGGATTTTATATATACTGTATATATGGGGAAAGGATATTCTTCAGATGCAGCCTTCTTATAACAGGTTAAACCAATAGGTTCAAGTTATTTCATTTGGTTGGGTAAGCTGATGATTAGTCAAGGCAGGAAGAGCAATAAGATTATTTAATATATTGGCCTTTGTGAACAGAAAGGCAGTATCATTTGGATTGCAATTTATGCAGTACCATTTCTTGGTATGATGCTGTGAGGTTTATCCCAGAATAAATGATTCAGGTGAATCCTTGAAAATAACTGTCCCAAAGGTCCTTTAAAAAAAAAAAAAAAAAGTCAACTGGACTTCCTGATTTTTCTTTAAGATGTTTTGCTTCTCATCCAAAAAGCTTCTTCCGAAGAAGAGCTGAAGAAGCTTCTTGAATGAGAAACAAAATATCTTGAAGAAAAATCAGAAAGTCCAGTTGCACAGCAGTGCCTGCATTTTCTGCGTCGCATGAGAAAAGCACATCTTCCTTCCCCTATCCTGACCACTTTCTACAGGGGGACGATCGAGAGCACCTTGTCATATAGCATCACAGTCTGGTTTGGAAGCATCACTGCTTCAGACAGGAGGGTGGTGCAGAGAGTGGTGAGGATGGCCGAAAAGATTATTGGCAGCTCCCTCCCTCCCATCCAGGACATAGCACAGAAGCGTTGCTTGAGCAGGGTCCGTAAGATTATCTGGGACACTACACATCCTCTTCACGACCTGTTTTCCTTGTTACCTTCTGGGAGGAGGCTTCGTGTATCCGAAGCAGAACATCCAGATTCAGCCAGAGTTTCATTCCATACAGCATTAACCTTGCGAACTCTCAAGCTTCCTCCTTCCGTTATATATTCAAGATGGACAATATTTAATATTTATTTGCTACGTATATGTAGGGGTGTGGTTCTATACATATGTTGTTCATAGTATGTTTAGGTGTGTGTCATGTACGTGTTTCACTTTGAGAGCAGGCAACTAAATTTCATTATTGATGTGTGCCATTGTGCCCACAGTATAAAAATGACAATAAAGGTTATCTTATCTTATCTTATCTTATCTTATCTTATCTTATCTTATCTTATCTTATCTTATCTTATCTTATCTTATCTTATCTTAAAAAAAGTGGGACGACCATGACCTAGATGACTGAGGACTTCCATAGATACCTTGAACACAACTGAATTATTTGCAGCACCCTAAAAGTGAATCTATGGCATTGGATTGCTGGTGGATTTGTCTGGATAGAATAAAAAAAAGTAGAGGAGCTACAGGCTAAGCAACTACCAAGCCCATATGCAGAGATGAATTCTCTGTTCTGCTCAGTGGGTTACATATTACAGAGGTCTGTTCTTTAACAGTATGGTCAATGAGCAGTCTCCAGGTCAGCTCTGGCCCATGTCTCAATTTTAACTCTCATAAACTTGCTTACCAAATTGTAATGTATTTCATTATTTTACTAAAAGCGAAGTATCTTAGGAGAAATTGCTTTGCTTATTACAGCAGTCTGTTTCAATAGGCTCACTAGTACCTGTTTCCTTGCAGCATGACTAGGAATTGAATTTGACAATTCCTCAAACATGTCTTAAATTGCTTTCCTCCAGTTCTTGAGATGGCAGAAAAATTTGCTGGCATACTTTACATCATCTTCATTACTAAGCCTATTTTGTCTCAAATATGAAGTCAAGCAGTGATCCTAGTTTTAAGGTGGGGGAAGATAAGAGAGGTGATTGGTGGATTCCCTTGGCTTAATTGCAAGCCAGTAGAGAAAATATATCTTAAAGTAGACTTAGCTGGAGCCAAGGAGTTGGTGAGTTTTAACAGTTGGCTAGAATTTTAGGTTTAGCCATTGTCAAGGCTTGCTCTGGTATTGCACTTAATCAGCTGATAACATGGAATGGAATTGAAATGTATTTTAGACTGCAGAAGCAGCACATGGGACCAAGCAACTCTGCACCTCCCCCAACCCCCCAAGGATCCATATGGTGGTATGGCTGAACTTATAAATATTTCAAGTGTCAATGCACAAGGCTACATTCAGAGCAAGCTGTTTATTTTACTAAGAATAATCACTAGCAAAATATTTGTTATTCTGGAGCAACGCTTACAAATCTGTTTTGCCCCTGTGTTTCCTTCTCCGACCAATATACTACAGTAGTGCTTTTTATATCATGAATGAAATAAACAAATAGTAGGTTAAAATGGATTTTGTGCATTTTCTATACTGAGAAGTTGGAGTTTATTCCTATGATTATTTTACTAATGCATTCATTGCAACATGGGCAATTGCTGTCAGTATACAAGTAATTTAAAGAGCACAAGGACTAAGTATTTCCAGCATGGATAATGGAGAATATTGCAAGAACGTTAAGAGGAGTTCTTGCTTTAAATCTGTGAAATACAGAAGGACCTGATGCTGCAATATGAAAGCCAAAAGAATGGCCTGATGGCAGATGATTCTTTTCTCCTTTTCAAGCTAAGCATGTCTGGCTCAGAGCATCACTTAGTTGGGAAGACAGTCTGTGAACCATATGTAAGCCATTCTGAGCTCTTTGGAAGGAGAATGGGTTACAAATGCAATACATAAATAATTCTCCAAAGCTCTTTTGCCAAAATCAGAAGAGGAACTAAACAGTTCTTTGTATAACAAGCCAGAAGGGGGTAAGAAGAATCAGCCTTAAGCTTCCCCAAATGGTCTTGCTGTTCTATGTCTGATAATGGGCTTAGTTCTCTCTTTTCCCGAGACTGTGCTATTATAAAAAGGTTAAACAACTCCAGTCTGATTTACATAATTTAATCCTCCTTCCTGCTCTCTCATTCTCCCCCCCCCCTCCCAGGTCTGGGAATGAAAAATAGAAAGATGCTTTCTGGAGACAGATCAGAAGAGCGGGCATTGCAATATAGTTGTTAATCAACTAACCTCCCCCTCACTTGAGCAGCTTTGGATGACCTCTAAACTATTGACACCTCTTTCAAAATGTCCATGTCTTAATGAAAGCCCATGCCAATTTTGCTGCTGTGGACACAACTGCCCCATTTTTAATATCTATTGGTAAAATAATCCTGATCAAGAAATTCTATGCAAACTTAAAACATAATCCGTTCTGCCTCTTGTGTATTTTCCTGTCTTATTGGAACTGAGTGTAAAGGATGAAAATATGTGTTGTTGGTTGTTTTTGTCTTCAGCAACATTAGGATTGCAATCCAAAGTAAAAGAAAATGTTTTGTTATATGGAGTCTTTCTCATCCTTGCAGAAACAGAGTAAACAGAATAACCAGATCTTAACATTATCCTACTTATATTTTTCTCTTATGCTGGAAGAATCAAAGTGATTTCAGAATGTTCACATGGCTGAAACTGTCTTGGTCAGCAGGATGGATGATTTTGTAGT
>NW_015393390.1:10526-14607 GCF_001527695.2 Protobothrops mucrosquamatus | reverse complement strand
TCCTAATCCCAGTTTCCTGACTCCAGTCTTTCTGACAAGATTATCACATCTGCAATTCTACAGACTTGGTTCCTGTTTGGGACAGAGAGTCTTGGGGGCAGGGTTGGTTTCTGCTTTTAAAATCCTTTAGGGAAATATATTCTGCCTTTTAAATATTTCCAGAAATATTTCTTTCTCTGGGTGGGCGGGGGGGCTGACTCCCCACATTAGGTACCAGGAGACTATGAGTTCTAGTTTTGCCTTTGGTTTGAAGCCATCTGTTGACCTTGGACCCAAGTCCTACTTCTCAGCCCTAGGAAGAAGCAAGCAAGACCACTTTTCTGGGCACTTTTGAAAATATTGCCAAGAAAACTACAGGGACTTATCTATGTGGTTGCCAGGAGTCAAGGTTGACTTGCAAGCATATCCTGGCCCTCACTTCAACATGGCTAAGAAGATGGAACAATTGCAGCAGAACAATATTTTTCAAAGATGGAAAGATTCACTTGGAGAGATGGACAGCGAAGATGATGGACCTTGGTGAAGTGGCCAAGCTTTCACTTTGACCAGTGGTTCTCAACCTTTTTAATGCCGTGACCCCAACTGGTCGTAAGTCGAGGACTAAACCGGTCGTAAGTCGAGGACTACCCAACCGGTCGTAAGTCGAGGACTTTCCCTGCCCGGGAGCGCCGCGCATGTGTGGTTCCGCCCCCTGCGCCGGCCGAGGCGTAGCTGGCAAGCGGCAGAGACGGAGCAGGCTGACCAACAGCTGGCCCAGCCCAAGGGAGGTAAGGCACCCACCGGAAAAGGGGAAAAAAATGGCAGACAAAAAAAAATGGCGGACAAAAAAAATGGCGGACAGCCTTGCTTGGTGACCCCCATGAAATGGTCGATCGACCCCAAATGGGGTCCCGACCCACAGGTTGAGAACCACTGACTTTGACTAAAGAAAAGACATGGTCTAAGTTTAATCATAACTGCAAACTCCCTATATATGGGTTTGATTAGAAAAAATATACAAGTCATCTTAAAGTAGATTTTTTTAAAAAAAAACACCTCACAAATGTTTGGAATATATATGGAAATGCCATCTGACATGAGCCCTTCTGTAATATGTCAAGATTCCCACCCTTTGCCATATTTGGTTTATACCAGGGGTCTTCAAACTTGGCCCTTTTATGACTTGTGGACTTCAACTCCCAGAATTCCTCAGCCAGCATACCTGGCTTAGGAATTCTGGGAGTTGAAGTCCACAAGTTATAAAAGGGCCAAGTTTGAAGACCCCTGGTTTATACAGTACATCTGGTAATTGGAGTTATCCGGACTCAAAGTAGAAAGTATTACGTTGGTTTCATATCCTAATTATTATTATTAGAACTTTGCATGAATCTCTGTGAAGTAGCTTTCTTTGAAAGTGCCAGCAGCTGTTCACGAATTGGCAAATAAATATAAGAAGAGGAATCCTGCAGCAAACTCTGATGATTTTCTATTTGGTATTTCCTGAGAAAAAGACCTACGGGCGGGGAAAAGGGCGGACTAAATCAGAGCTATAAATCTTTGCATTTTTACCCTGAGGTCCCAAGCCAAGCCAAGCCAGCAATTGAGCCAAGAGAAAAAAGTTGACAGTCAATATACAAATATAGATTATTACAGAGAAAAAGGAGCCACACCCACTTTAGATGGCTCAGGATGAAAGTCATGATGCAGATCTTCAACCTAGCTGCCCAGTCAAATCATCATTATACCACAAAGTATATAGTAATAATAATAATAATAATGATAAAGTTGGAAGGGACCTCGGAGGTCATCTAGTCCAACCTCCTGCTCAGGCAGGAAACCCTATACCATTTCGGACAAATGGCTGTCCAGTTTCTTCTTTAAAACTTCCAGTGTTGGTGCATTCACCGCTTCTGGAGGCAGGTTGTTCCACTGGTTAATTGTTCTAACTGTCAGGAAGTTTCTCCTTAGTTCTAGGTTGCTTCTCTCTTTGGTTAGTTTCCACCCGTTGCTTCTTGTCCTGCCTTCAAGTGCTTTGGAGAATAGCTTGACTGCTTCTTCTTTGTGGCAGCCCCTAAGATATTGGAACACTGCTATCATGTCCCCCCTCGTCCTTCTCTTCGTTAAACTAGACATATCCAATTCCAGCAGCCTTTCCTTATATGTTTTAGCCTCCAGTCCCCTAATCATCTTTGTTGTTCTTCTCTGTACTCTTTCTAGAGTCTCAACATCTTTTTTACATCGTGGTGACCAAAACTGGATGCAGTATTCCAAGTGTGGCCTTACCAAGGCATTGTAAAGTGGTATTAATACTTCACGTGATCTTGATTCTATCCCTCTGTTAATGCAGCCTAGCACTGTGTTGGCTGTTTTGGCAGCCGCAGCACACTGCTGGCTCATATTTAAATGATTGTCCACTAGGACTCCGAGGTCCCTCTCGCAGTTACTACTATTGAGCAAGGTATCCCCTATACTATACCTGTACATTTGGTTTTTCTTGCCTAAATGTAGAACCTTACTTTTTTTCACCATTGAATTTCATTTTCAAATTGATCACACAGAGCTGTAACTCTCTCATAAATATGAAGTCTAGCTGAGTAGGCAAGCCCCAGGAATTTCTTCCTCCACAGTCCTGGACATCAAGGATATAGGATGAATGATGTTCCTCACTAGTCGTTAGATCAAAGACCCATGGTGCAAAAAGAAATAGATTTCTTCTTGCCTATTTTCAAAAGACTTGGGTTTAGGTTAGAAGTATATCTTCCCTGTGGAACCATATTTCTTCCAGAGCTTTCCTGGATATGTCAGTTGTCTAGCCTTCTTTCGGACCTTTCTCCTTGCTGTGGGTTCTTTGAGATAGCCAAAAAACTTCCAGCATAAACCTTAGTGTCCCTGTGGGCAATGGATCTCTTTCATTTAGTACTTGTATTTCAATCTGGGATGTTCTCCTTGACTTCTCTCCAAGGTGATGGGTGTCAAAGCCTAGCAGATTTTTCATAAATCAAGGGGGTGCATTTGGGCTATGCAGAATAAGGAGAAGTGGACTGTTTTAATGTCTGTTCAACAAAGGTCAATTTTAGTCTGTTTCATCACCCCCAGGTTGGAGACAATGACAGCAATGTCATGAGGCCTCAGCGGAAAGCAGAAGTTTCTGCATGTGGGGCAAAAGTTCTTAACTCTTATTTGAACCCAGTCTTGACAAATAAATTTGGAGAGGTTTCTAATTTGGTAAGACTACGCTAGTCTAAGACACCAGTTTAGAGATGACTAGGTGTTCCTAGTGGATATGCATACACTTTTTCCTAGTCTCATCATTCAGTGTTCCTTTCATCTGTCCTTTCAGTAAATTTGAGGGTTTTTTTAAAAAAAAAATTTCCAGGAAATTCTTGCAAAAGAGGAACTAGCCAGCTGCAGGCCAGAAAATCTCTCCTGGATATCGTGGGATTGAGTAAAAGTGGTGAAATTTTGGGACAAAACAAAGGCCATAGTAATTAACTAAAAGCAAAACAAATGACGGCATGAATTATAAATGCTGAAATTAAATCATGTACAGGATAACTGAAAAACAACAACGACCAAACCTATAAAATAGTCAAAGATAACACGACCGATCACAAGATTTCCATTCGCCAACTGATTTAAATCAGCCATGGTGAAAGCACACACTAACATTTTAACAGAAGGAATCTTTTTTTTTTTTTTTTTTCAAAAGATTTTTTATTGTTTTCAACATAAAAAAAAGAACACATCACAAGTACATCACAATTGAAACCCCCCCCCAGCCCCCACCCGGACTTCCCAAACCTAATCCCAGGATACTATTCAGCTAAAAGTAACCTTATATTAATATCCCTAACTCCACAAAGTGTAATTCTACATAAGTAGGTGAAATATATGTATATGTATAAAGAAAAAAAAATTTTTTTTTTTTATCTAAAAACCTAACCTATATTCCACCATTCTATGCTTATTTTGAATATAAACAATCCATCTTCTCCATATTGATAAAAATTGTTCATTTGAGTGATCCTTCAAATAAGCCGAAATCTTTGCCATTTCAGCAAGATGCGAAACCTTCACTCTCCAGTCCTCTATTGTAGGTAAA
>NW_015393390.1:7915-9642 GCF_001527695.2 Protobothrops mucrosquamatus | reverse complement strand
AAGCCAAGAAAAGTCTGGATACTTCCGTCTCAAAACATCTATGGATTTGAGGCACCATTCACCACTACCACTCAAATATAGCAGATCTTTATAAGATGGCGCCTCCATAACCACAAATCTTGGTATAGTCAGAAAAATATGTGACGGTATCACCCAAATTGGAAGTTTAACATCAAACTTGAAAAAATATTTTTGCCAAGCTCTCAACAATGCAGCCCTTATTATATGATTTCTAAAAGTTTTATCAATCTTTTTTTGCATGAAAAGATAAGCATGCCACCCAAAGTACAAATCCCATCCTTCCAAGTTCAAAATCCTCTTATTGGATAAATTAATCCAATCAGTCATCCGAGTCAATGCACAAGAATCATAGTAAAGTATCAAATTTGGAGCTTTAAGTCCTCCACGTTCTCTAACATCTTGAATAATCTTGAATTTAACACGAGCTTTCTTAACAGAAGGAATCTGATAGCACATTGTCAAACAAAATTAATCGAAAGGCACAAGATTTTGTGAGTTGAACTCGATGCTCACAGAATGTCAGGCGTAAATAACCAGTCACATCTGTTGAGATCAAAGATTAAAAGAGTTTATTATTGCTACTTCTAATAGAAAAATCTAGTTGGCTAATGGTCAAAGCTAAATTGGACCTAGATAAGTGGAATTTAGGAGCGCTGGCAACGTAATGACTCCAAACTAATGACCTGTTTAATCCCGCCTTCCAGATCAGCTTTCTGTTCTCCAATACAAAAGTTTATGCTTGTTAGACAAACTCGGTTAGCCACTACAGGTACTACCACATTCTTCCTGATTGTTTGCCATCATAGGGCTAAGACAGCTTTTCTCCTAACCATCATATTTAGTAGGTGGGTGTTTAAAAATGACGAGGAGAGGCTAGAAATGAACTCTCCTCTACCGTTTAACAGATCGGTGTAGAAATGCCTCTGACAGTAATTTCATCATGAGGTCCAGCAGATCTGCAGAACTTCAGATGATTTCTGCATGGATGCCAAGGGGGAAGGGTGGAATTTTTTTAAATTGCTTTATTGCCATCTGATGGTAATTTAGTGTCCCAGTCTAGATCTGCTTGCCCACCATAACGTTTAGCAATCTTGTTTATTCATTTAAAGCAGTCTTACCCAGCTTTTCAGTCCAAAAATAATCTCCTTCCAGCCTCCAGAAACCAATGGAGATTATTTATTGCCATCTATTCCTGTAAAACATTCTGGCATCCTTTATACTCACTTTTTCCTCCACTTTTCTATTTTATTTTGAGCTTCTCAATTGTGGAGCTGGTTTGTTCGACATCAAGCAACAGACGACAACCACCAATTTCCACCGCAGACTTGGTACGACATGCTAAGCTGTTACAAACTGCATTATATCCAGTTTTCAGCAGGAATAGAATAGAGCTGGAAGGGTCCGTGGAGGTCTTCTAGTCCAGCCCCCTGCTCATGCAGGAGAACCTATACCATCTCAGACAAGTGACTATCTAGCCTCTTCTTAAAAATTTGTGATGGAGTGCCCACGATTTCTGGAGGCAAGCTATTCCACTGGTTAATTGTCCTCACTATCAGGAAGTTTCTCCTTAATTCCAGGCTGCTTTGCTCTTTGATCAGTGTCCAACCAATGTTTCTTGTCTTGCCCTCTGGTGCTTTGGAGAATAATGTGACCCCCTCTTCTTTGTGGCAGCCCCTCAAATACTGGAACATTGCTATCATGTCTCC
>NW_015393390.1:0-4842 GCF_001527695.2 Protobothrops mucrosquamatus | reverse complement strand
TGCCGCCTATGCAAAGAAGCTGAAGAAACAGTGGACCACCTGGTAAGCTGCTGCAAGAAGATTGCACAGACTGACTACAAGCAGCGGCATGACAAAGTAGCAACAATGGTGCATTGGAAGATCTGCAAGAAATATCATTTGCCTGTAAGCAAAAACTGGTGGGATCATAAAATAGAGAAAGTCATAGAAAATGATAAAACTAAACTGCTCTGGGACTTCAGAATTCAAACAGACAAGCACCTGCAACATAACACCCCAGACTTAACAATTGTTGATAAGAAAGACAAAAAAGTCTGGATAGTGGACGTGGCAGTGCCTGGAGACAGCAGAATAGAGGAGAAAGAACTGGAGAAGATAACAAAATACAAAGACCTACAAATAGAAATAGAAAGACTGTGGCAAAAGCAAGCAAAGGTAGTACCAATTGTAATAGGCGCCTTGGGTGCAATCCCAAAACAACTGGAGCACCACTTGAACACCATCGGCATTGACAAATTCGCTATTAGTCAATTGCAAAAGGCGGCCTTACTAGGAACTGCTTCCATCCTGCGACAATATCTGTAATACCATCAAACATCCACATCTGCCTATCCCAGGTCCTGGGTAAGGACTCGATAGGTAGACAAAATGCCAAATCCAGTCTGAACATCTGGCTGACTGTGCGATGATTAATAATAATAATAATAATAATAATAATAATAATAATAATAATAATAACAACAACAACAACAAAGTTGGAAAGGACCCTGTAGGTCATCTAGTCCAACCCCCTGCTCAGGCAGGAAACCTTATACCATTTCAGACAAATGGGTGTCCAGTCTCTTCTTAAAAACTTCCAGTGTTGGAGCATTCACCGCTTCTGGAGGCAGGTTGTTCCATTGGTTAATTGTTCTAACTGTCAGGAAGTTTCTCCTTAGTTCTAGGTTGCTTCTCTCCTTGATCAGTTTCCACCCGTTGCTTCTTGTCCTGCCTTCAGGCGCTTTGGAGAATAGCTTGACTCCCTCTTCTTTGGGGCAGCCCTTGAGATATTGGAACACTGCTATCATGTCACCCCTCGTCCTTCTCTTCATTACAAGGATATATGATTGTTTCATGCTCATATGCACTGGAAGATCATCTGGGACTGTTTGGCTTGATTTAATTGTGATGTTTATTTATCACGTTTCCTTCAAATCCAGCTTGAGTCCCAGTAATTTTCATAGACATAAACATTCAATTTGCTTTGTCAACAATATGGGAGGGATTTGCTACAGCCTTCTTGCAGGATCCTAGATTCCCAGTAACCAATTTGAGATTCCTTAGAAGTCAACATCCAACTATCAACCAGGGGTCCTTGGTGCTCTCTTGAGTTTGGTTGTTTTCTTGCAGATGTTTCATTACCCAAACTAGGTAATGTCATCAGTGCAGTTTTGGTAATGTTGGAAAGCAACCAAACTCAGAGATCACCAAGGACCTCATTTCAACCCCGAGTTACAAATATTCTCCTTTATTGGAACTACCAACCATGCCTGACTTTACTTAAAATCCCATCCCAGGGGGAAAATGATAGCAGTGTTCCAATATCTCAGGGGTTGCCACAAAGAAGAGGGAGTCAAGCTCTTCTCCAAAGCGCCTGAAGGCAGGACAAGAAGCAATGGGTGGAAACTAATCAAGGAGAGAAGCAACCTAGAACTAAGGAGGAATTTCCTGACAGTTAGAACAATTAACCAGTGGAACAACCTGCCTCCAGAAGCGGTGAATGCGCCAACACTGGAAGTTTTTAAGAAGAGACTGGACAGCCATTTGTCCGAAATGGTATAGAGTTTCCTGCCTGAGCAGGGGGTTAGACTAGATGACCTCCAAGGTCCCTTCCAACTTTATTATTATTATTATTATTATTATTATTATTATTATTATTATTATTATTATTATTATTATTATTATTATTATTATTATTATTATTATGGATCATTGCACAGTCAGCCAGATGTTCAGACTGGATTTGGCATTTTGTCTACCTATCGAGTCCTTACCCAAGACCTGGGATAGGCAGATGTGGATGTTTGACGGTATTACAGATATCGTCGCAGGATGGAAGCAGTTCCTAGTAAGGCTGCCTTTTGCAATTGACTAATAGTGAATTTGCCAATGCCAATGGTGTTCAAGTGGTGCTCCAGTTGTTTTGGGATTATTATTATTATTATTATTATTATTATTATCATCATCATCATCATCATCATCATCATCATCATCATCATGATGTAGATGCTGCCTTTCACTTACAATAACAACCGATTCGAAAACCCAAGTCATTCAATATTAAAAGGACTCACAGGGTTACATGCTTTGTGCAACTGGAATTGGAATAGATTATCTACCTCCCAAGAAGCTTCAAACGACTTCCCAAGCTGTTGAGATTCCAGCATAGCAATTAGCCAAGGTCCTTCCACTGAATGCTACTCTCTCCTTTCCCTTTATCACTGATCACTGCGTAGACCATCCAGTCGCGTGGATAATCCTTGTTGCTCTTGACGATGACGTCCACACTTTAAGCTTCCTTGTTGCTTGTCGGAAGGTCACAAAAGATGAACACGTGACCGTCATAAATACATGCCAGTTGCCAAGCATCTGAATTTTGATCACATGACCGTGGGGATGCTTGCAATGATTGTACGTGTGAAAAGTACTTGTAAGTCATTTTTTTCAATAAATATGTACAACTCTGTCCATGATCCTAGACCAGTGGTGGCGAACCTATGGCACGGGTGCCAGAGACAGCACTCGGAGCCCTCTCTGTGGGCACGCGTGCCGTCGCCCCAGCCCCGCCTCTCCCCACGGCCCCCTCCTGGAGGAGAGTCACCCTCAGGCGCGGCCTGCACGGAGCAGCGCAGCCAAAGACATAGCCAGGCAGCAGGGACAAGACACCGCCCTCACGCTCCATAGCGTGCAGATGATGCTGCAGGGTGTGAGCAGAGGGCATGGCTGCCACGACGCTGCAGGGCTGCCTGGGTTATCTGCTGCAGCAGGCCATGGAGATGGTGCATGGCCCTGCAGGCAGGAGGGGCAGGGGGCAGGCAGGGGCGGGGCAGGCAGGATGGGAGGCGGAGCAGGGGCAGGGGGTGGGTTTTGGGCACTAGGTCTCTAAAAGGTTCGCCATCATTGTCCTAGACCCTACTCTGTAAAAGTCTTCAATCTTTATCAGGCTTTTGAGATTTGTTTTACATAGAATAGGATAGCATAGCATAGCATAGGATAGGATAGAATAGAATAGAATAGAATAGAATAGAATAGAATAGAATAGAATAGAATAGAATAGAATAGAATAGGATGGGATGGGATGGGATGGGATGGGATGGGATGGGATGGGACGGGACGGGGATGGGATGGGACAGGGATGGGAATAGGAATAGAATAACTCCTCTTGCTATGGGGCTACTCTGGGCAGTTTACGACAATAAACAGGAAAAAAATGATAATGTAAACATAACAATAGTAAAGGAACAAAACAATAAAAATAAATGATGAAAGTACAAGAATATGATTTAAAAGATCGAAAGATATTCTGTTATTCTAATGTTTAACAGTAAAGTTCTAATTTTTGTGTGTGTATGTGTGTGGTGTCTGTGTCCTGACTGGTCCAAGTTTCACAACCCCAAATCTCACACAAACACATCAGTCACTGTTCGCTTTATAAATCAGGAAAGGGAAAATGTGACTTTTCAGTTGGTTTTGCATTAAAAATCCCACCTTCAATTATTATTGACCCTATGATGGGGCTGATGAGAAATGAGTCCATCAACACTTAGAGGATTTCTAATGTGGCAGTGGGCCATTGTCTAAGAGTGGATCTTTATATAGTCAAGTAGAATCAAATCTAGACAGCATATTGAAAAGCAGAGACATCACCCTGCCAACAAAAGTACGTATAGTCGAGACCATGGTTTTCCCAGTTGCAATGTATGGCTGTGAAAGTTGGACCATAAGAAAGGCTGAGCGCCAAAGAATTGAGGCCTTTGAACTATGGTGCTGGAGAAGACTCCTGCGAGTCTCCTGGACTGCAAGGCGATCAAACCGGTCAGTCCTAGAGGAGATCAACCCCGACTGCTCTTTAGAAGGCCAGATCCTGAAGTGGAAACTCAAGTACTTTGGCCACCTAATGAGAAGGAAGGACTCACTGGAGAAGAGCCTAATGCTGGCTGGGAAAGATGGAGGGCAATAGAAGAAGGGGACGACAGAGAAGGAGGTGGCTGGATGGAGTCACTGAAGCAGTAGGCGTGAGCTTACATGGACTCCAAAAGATGGTAGAGGACAGGAAGGCCTGGAGGAACGTTGTCCATGGGGTCGCGATGGGTCGGACACGACTTCGCAACTAACAACAACAAGAATCATGAACACAAATCACAGAATCGCCAAAGGACACACTTTTTTTTTTTTTTGCAAAAATGAAGAACCTTGAAACAAGCCTGAAGAGGTCTGAAATAGCTTTGTATCGTGCATGTCCTTTTTTTTATGATCAAAAGACCAACTGTTCAGGAAGCAGGCAATTCTTTCATTTTGCTTCTTGATCCTTCTTCCTCTCTTTTTCCAAGCAGCCCTCACGATGGAATGTCTTATCTCTGTCCTACTAAAGCTGGATTGGATCTGTCTTCAGAAGAGTGCTATTTTTCGTGGAGGCATCTATACATCCGTCACTGACCCCTGAGCTTGGAACCGTTAACTTGCTTTGCCAAAGGCAGATTTTTCATGTTAGAAGGAATTTGTAAAGTACAGGGATCAATGTAGCAATTTATCACGAAGAGCAGTGTGCTAATGTCCTCAGAGGGCACCCTTCGAAGATCAATTGAATATTCTAGCCAGGACAAA
>NW_015393389.1:11456-14608 GCF_001527695.2 Protobothrops mucrosquamatus | reverse complement strand
TATTGTATTACAGAATAGTCATTCAATTAATATGTATGACATTTGTGCAATGTTATAAATATTTTAAGTATTTAAGTTTTTGTGTTAATGGATCTGTGATCGTAAGCTGGTTAACCAACTATAAATGTTGCCACTTTCTTGATAGGATGAAATGATCACTTGTATGAGTATAATAATAGCAACATATGGCCAAGTTAATCGTTAATTTTCTTTTTAAATGTCAGCATATTTCTATATGTGTGTCCAGTTAACAATCCCTCTCCCCAACAAAAATTCTCAAATGAGGTGACTTAAATATGTAATTGTAAAATACAAAATTATGCTTAGCATTTCAGATTGCAGGGATACTAAGAAAGGAGGGAAAAAATCTAAGGCAAAGAAATTACAGTTACTTCTGTTGTGCTCAGCTTCAAAATTTCTCCTCTGATGCAAAACAATGCTTTTTTTTTTACTATTACAGAATACCCATTGATTCATATAAAGGTTGACAAGTACGGCGAGGATTTGGGCATTGTGGAAGTTTTTATTCTGTATTCCCAGCATTTTTTGTAATTCACTAACTTTTCTTGATAAGTCTGTCTAATATAATCCCATCTCATTAGACACTTTCATAATTGATTGGATACATTTATAGTTGATTGGGCAAGCTTTTGTATTTCTCTGGAATTCTTAAAAAGCTAATATCTATATTTTCTAAAATTGAATTTAATCTTAATAAGAGATATGTGCTTATAGTTAGGAGAATGGGTTTTACAAGTTTTTCATAAAGTATCTCCTTTCCTAATGAATCAGATTAATACTTGAGAATATTCTCCAGCTCATTTGTGCACCTGAATATTAGGTAGTTGCTGAAATCAGGAGTATTTTTGCCTAACCTACCTTGTTGTGCCAACTCTGTTTCTGACAAAACCACAGACCCTAGTGTACATTATTGCTCTGAAGTTTTATATTTAGTGTGTTAGCACTAGAAACTTCAGAACCTGGGCCAGAATGTTGCAGTGAAAATGCTGGTGTGTGCTTCTACGTATGGTGCGAGGAATGTTTTAATTACCTATTCACTTTTGATGTTACCAGATAGCCTTCCTGAATATGGTGCCTTCATTCCATACCCAATCCTTTATAAGCAGATCCATAAAATATCAACTTTTCCATCCTGATGTCAGCAAAAAGTCCACAAAGGATTGGCAGAGCATGTCTTATTTAATTAACCTTGATCAAATAAACCAACTTTATATTCTTTTCTTTTACTTCTAACAGTCTTAATATTTAGTTCAAATATTGTAGGATTTTTGTATGACATCAACTGGGAGACAAACTCTGCACCGAGTGGGAGATCAAACAGATTCCTGACAAACTTAGCAGACAACTTTGTCTCCCAAAAAGTAGAGAAGGGAACTAGGGGATTAGCCATTTTGGACCTAATTCTCATTAACAGAGATGAAATGATAGAAGGTGTTGAAGCCATAGGAACCTTGGGAGGAAGTGACCATGCAATATTGGAATTCAACATTATGGAAGCACAAGCAATAGAACACAGTCAAACTAAAGTCTTGGACTTCAAAAGAGCTAATTTCAATAAACTTAGAGAGGGTTTGGGAAGGATTCCATGGATGAGAATCCTCCAGGGGAAAACAACTCAAGAGGCTTGGGAAATTTTGAAAAGTGAGATAATAAAGGCCCAGTCTAGCACAATACCAACAAAGAGGAAAAATAACAGCTCTCAAAAGAAACTAGCATGGCTGCATAAGGAACTCTCTGATTAATTGAAAGATAAAAAGGACAAGTATAGAAAGTGGAAAGAGGGACATATAACTAAGTCAGAATATCAGCAAATAGCCCGAGCCTGCAAAGACGAAGTGAGGAAAGCTAAGGCTCAGAATGAACTAAGGCTTGCAACCAAAGTCAAAAATAACAAAAAAAGCTTCTTTCAACATGTAAAAAACAAGAAAAAAGTGAAGGAAACAATTGGTCCATTAGTGGGTGAAAGTGGCAAGAAGGTGACAAGCAACAGGGAGAAAGCAGAACTATTTAACTCGTTTTTCGCATCTGTCTTTACACAAAGGGAAAAAACAGACCAACCTATCAAAAATAGTGCCATAAAAAACAAAATAGAGATACAAGTTAAGATAGGCAAGAAAATGGTAAGTGAACACCTGTCCAGCCTAGACGAGTTCAAATCACCAGGACCAGATGGATTACACCCCAGGGTTCTTAAGGAGCTGGCGGATGTGATCTCAGAACCACTGAACTATATTTTTCAGAGATCCTGGAGCACTGGGGAACTACCACAGGACTGGAAAAGAGCTGATGTAGTTCCCATCTTCAAAAAAGAGAAAAAAAAGGACCCAGGAAATTACAGACCTATCAGCCTGACCTCAATACCTGGGAAGATTCTGGAAAAGATAATCAAACAACAAATCAGCGAACACCTACAGGCAAACAAAGTCATTGCTAAAAGCCAACACGGGTTTGTCAAAAACAGATCATGCCAGACAAATCTTATTGCATTCTTTGACTAAGTGACAAAATTAGTGGACCAGAGGAATGCTGTAGATATAATTTACTTGGACTTCTGTAAGGCATTTGACAAAGTAGATCACAACCTACTACTTGATAAGATAGAAAAATGCAGGTTAGACAGCATCACCACCAGATGGATCCGTAGCTGGCTGACTGGCCGTACTCAGCGTGTGGTCCTCAATGGAACCGCATTTACATGGAAGGAAGTGTGTAGTGGGGTGCCCCAGGGCTCTGTTCTGGGCCCAGTGCTCTTCAACGTCTTCATCAACGATCTGGACGAGGGGATAGATGGGGAACTCATCAAATTTGCAGACGACACCAAGCTGGCAGGAATAGCCAACACTCCAGAAGACAGGCTTAGGATACAGGAGGATCTGGACAGACTTGAACACTGGGCGCTATCTAACAAAATGAAATTCAGTGGTGAAAAAAATAAGGTTCTACATTTAGGCAAGAAAAACCAAATGTACAGGTATAGTATAGGGGGTACCTTGCTCAATAGTAGTAACTGTGAGAGGGATCTCGGAGTCCTAGTGGACAATCATTTAAATATGAGCCAGCAGTGTGCTGCAGCTGCCAAAAAAGCCAACACAGTGCTAGGCTGCATTAACAGAGGGATAGAATCAAGATCA
>NW_015393389.1:0-10697 GCF_001527695.2 Protobothrops mucrosquamatus | reverse complement strand
ATTTAAATATGAGCCAGCAGTGTGCTGCAGCTGCCAAAAAAGCCAACACAGTGCTAGGCTGCATTAACAGAGGGATAGAATCAAGATCACGTGAAGTATTAATACTACTTTACAATGCCTTGGTAAGGCCACACTTGGAATACTGCATCCAGTTTTGGTCACCACGATGTAAAAAAGATGTTGAGACTCTAGAAAGAGTGCAGAAAAGAGCAACAAAGATGATTAGGGGACTGGAGGCTAAAACATATAAGGAACGGTTGCTGGAATTGGGTATGTCTAGTTTAACGAAGAGAAGGACGAGGGGGGACATGATAGCAATGTTCCAATATCTCAGGGGCTGCCACAAAGAAGAGGGAGTCAAGCTATTTTCCAAAGCGCCTGAAGGCAGGACAGGAAGCAACCGGTGGAAACTAACCAAAGAGAGAAGCAACCTAGAACTAAGGAGAAACTTCCTGACAGTTAGAACAATTAACCAGTGGAACAACCTGCCTCCAGAAGCGGTGAATGCGCCAACACTGGAAGTTTTTAAGAAGAAACTGGACAGCCATTTGTCCGAAACGGTATAGGGCTTCCTGCCTGAGCAGGGTGTTGGACTAGATGACCTCCAAGGTCCCTTCCAACTTTATCATTATTATTATTATTATTATTATTATTATTATTTGATTTCTCTTCAAGTCTTATACCATTGCACAGATTTCTTCAAGCCCATTTTTTCAACTCCAGTAAAAAACATGTTCCGGTTCATTCTCTTGGTTTATCATTTTCCTTTTAATTTTTAAAACTTTAGCCAGTTTCTTTCGTGTATCCAGTAAAGCGTCCTTTTCCAAATCATTATCCTGGCCTGTCATTTGTAGTTCTACTTTTGGTATTTGTCAGATAAGATTTGTGAACACCTGTCATTATTCCATAACATATTTTGGACATTGTCTATCCATAGAAACAGACATCATTATTGTCAGTGTTGATATTATAGTTACTAATTTCTGGCTCCATTCTTTAAAGATCTCCTTTAATCTTTCCTATGTTTTGTGTCATGGTGTAAGTCCCAGTATTAACTGGTATCAAGAACATAACTTGCATTTGATGACTTTTTAGAGTTGTCATTATGAAAGTCTTCAACAGCTTTAAAATGGTTAATAGATAATTTCTGAAAGTGAGTAGAAAGTGAGGTTTGCAAACGAAGGGTCCTTTAAAAGGCTCTGCTGCATTGTGAGCAAGGGGGATAGTCCCGTTATCTCTTGGTGCTCAAATCTGTGCAAAACTGATAACCTGTGGTCTCCTGGCAAGGAGCAACCATCTGGAGCATGGGTGGCTGATCTCTCATCCTCACCTTATCCAGAGATGTTCCATGGAGCCAGTCTACTCACTGGTTCCTTGATCTTTCCTCAGTTGTCAGCTCCACTTTAATTTGCCATACCTCCCCCAGAGGTTCTTACAGTTGACCACATTGAGGAAGATAGAATCCAATTCCTATTCCTTTCTTTTTCCAGAAAAATAGAAACAGCTTTTTTCATTTTTGTAGCCCAATATTTGCTACCATCATCATAAGAAACCCAAACCATACACTTTGATGCCCCAAGCAGAGAAAGAATTGAAAAGATCCAGAAAGATAATTTTATTGGAAAGAGAAGAAAGTACAGATAAAAGTTATTGTCCCAAATACTTTAAGAGATATTGACAAAAAGAAAGCACGACAATGTTGAAAACATTCAATCCCATATACATACCCACTTTTATAATTTCGGAAAATATATCAATTTCCCTTCCAAACTCAATTTCAGTGTGCCGTCTTAATTTATACTTCCATTTCACCAAAGCCTGAATTTATACAAGAATCTTGGCAGAGTTGATTTCTTGATGGTTTGTAGAAATATCTTGTTGATTTGTCATGCTGAGAAAAGGCGTTCAGGTAAGACCAACGCCCCATTCATAACCGCAAACATCAAGAACTGTTGTGTGCTATCTGCTCTGTGCATAGCATGGCACATTTTGGTAGGTCTTTGCTTCTCCCCAAGCCACATCGGATCATCTGGTCTCTTGATGTCTCAGTTTTTCTTAAGACTTAATTTCTGTGCTTCTGATGATTTTGCCTTCCTCAACTACTCCACTTTTATATGGTCTCCCATCCAAAACTAGTCTTTCGCTAATTAGTTGTATACAGCTAGCACTTAATTGGTTCTAGGTCAGGAGAGTTCATTGACTTCCTGTAAGCCTACTAAGAGTGTAATATCTTCCCAATGTCAAAAATGACAATTTTTTGAACTTCAATATTTAGGTGAGGGGTTTGCATGTAACAATGAATGCAAACCCATCATCTACAATAAAACCCGCGTAGAATTAAAAGTACCTTGGCAACGTTTCGACGAAGTCACATTCGTCATCTTCAGGCTGGTGTCTTCAGCTTCGTGCTTAGAAGCACGAAGCTGAAGACACCAGCCTGAAGATGACGAATGTGACTTCGTCGAAACGTTGCCAAGGTACTTTTAATTCTACGTGGGAGAAAACCCGAATAACTAAAGACCTACATACAAACACCCGCGAAAACCTCAGAAAACAAATATATATATATNATATATATTATAATAAGCCAAATGAAATAATTTTAGCTAAACCAATGTATCTCTAAACTATAGAGGAAGAATCCTTAAAATACTTACAATAGAAACATTCACTAGAAAGGAGGAGGTGAAATGTCCCCATCTTAAAATGTCCATCTTTATACCAATCGTTGGTTACATGAGCAAACTTATTATATATTATGAGTAACTTTCAAAAATGATTGAGCTTGAGTTCTATGCGTAGAGACTATGTTCTGTTTAAAGACTATGTTCTCTGTATAGAGACTGAGTTCTGTTCAGAGCCATGATGGGCAGCAGTAGCTGAAGAATCCTTTATCAACATTTCTTATTCTCAATCAATTAACTGATATTAGTCTATTCTGTCCTCCCCCTTTTGTCATTCATACGCTCCTTGTCAGTTTCCTCCAGCCATCCAACCTTTACCTTCAGTAATTCTCGATCTTAGTATACTGTCTGCCATCTACAGTTTGTTCCACTTTGTTCCTGGAGCCAGCTAATTTCTTTTTTCTAGCCCGCATTACTGTCAGCCCCACAGATAGACCACACTAAGAAACAGACACCATGTAGGCATAAAGCTACTCCTATTAAAATAGCTGTGGTAACAGATTCTTAGAAGTCTGAATGTGCTTCCTCTTGTTTCTTTATTTTCATATAAAAAAGAGAGGCTTTCTGAGGCATTTTCAAAAATCTCTTTATTAGTATGAGCTAAAGGAGAGAAGCAACCTACAACTAAGGAGAAATTTTCTGACAGAGCAACAAAGATGATTATGGGACTGGAGGTTAAAACATATGAGGAACGGTTACTGGAATTGGGTATGTCTAGTTTAACGAAGAGAAGGGGGGACATGATAGCAGTGTTCCAATATCTCAGAGGTTGCCACAAAGAAGAGGGAGTCAAGCTATTCTCCAAAGCGCCTGAAGGCAGGACAAGAAGCAACGGATGGAAACTAATCAAGGAGAGAAGCAACCTAGAACTAAGGAGAAACTTCCTGACAGTTAGAACAATTAACCAATGGAGTGGTAGGAGTGACTTCTGACTTCCTGCCAGTTTCCCCTGCACTTTCCTTGTAGGAAGCTGTCAGGGAGCATTGAAATGATTATCGTGTGACTGCTGCTGACCATTACAGCACTGAAGCAGCCACAACTTTGCCAAATTTTAATTTCATGGGAGTCATGGATCCCATGTTTTGGGTGCATTCTGTAAGTTAGCCCATTTGAGGTATATTGATTCAAAAAATGTTGCCCTGATGCACTATTTCACCAGCTGAAGGCTACAAGCAAACAAATGAACAGGAGAGTTTTAGAAGTATATAGATTGCCAGGACAGGAGACTTTTAGTTATATATAGATTATCTTTATAACAGATCTTCCCTCTGTCCTTCAAGACATTTTTAATACTTTCTACAATATGCGGGTCAAGAAGCAACAGTGAGAACTGGACACGGAACCACTGATTGGTTCAAAATTGGGAAAGGAGTCTGGCAAGGCTATATTCTGTCGCCCTGCCTATTTAACTTATATGCAGAGCACATCATGAGAAAGGCAGGGCTAGATGAATCAAAAGTTGGAATTAAGATTGCCGGGAGAAATATAAAAAACCTAAGATATGCAGATGATACCACTGTAATGGCAGAAAGTGAAGAGGAACTAAAGAGCCTCTTGATGCAGGTGAAGAAGGAGAGTGCAAAAGTTGGCTTGAAACTCAACATTAAGAAAACCAAGATCATGGCATCCGGCCCTCTCAATTCCTGGCAAATAGATGGGGAAGAAATGGAGGTAGGATTTTATCTTCCTGGGCTCCAAGATCACAACAGATGGGGACTGCAGCCAAGAAATTAAAAGATGCTTGCTCCTGGGGAGGAAAGCTATGGCAAAAATGGACAGCATACTAAAAAGCAGAGACATCACCCTGCCAACAAAAGTACGTATAGTCAAGGCCATGGTTTTTCCAGTTGTAATGTATGGCTGTGAAAGTTGGACCATAAGAAAGGCTGAGCGCAAAGAATTGAGGCCTTTGAACTATGGTGTTGGAGAAGACTCTTGCGAGTCCCCTGGACTGCAAGGTGATCAAACCTGTCAGTCCTAGAGGAGATCAACCCTAACTGCTCTTTAGAAGGCTAGATCCTGAAGTTGAAACTCAAGTACTTTGGCCACCTAATGAGAAGGAAGGACTCGCTGGAGAAGAGCCTAATGCTGGGAAAGATTGAGGGCAACAGAAGAAGGGGACGACACAGAAAGGTGGCTGGATGGAGTCACTGAACCAGTAGGTGTGAGCTTAAATGGACTCCAGAAGATGGTAGAGGACAGGAAGGCCTGGAGGAATGTTGTCCATGGGGTCACGATGGGTCGGACACGACTTCGCAACTAACAACAACAACAATGGCTAATTTTTCTAATCTAGGCTTCCCCTTCTTGCTGTTCAACAGAGTCCTGTTGAACAATGTTCAAGAATTCGTAAGTTTTTTTTAATGTTAAGTGTGGTTGTAGACTGACAAGTTTTCTCATGATGTAATTTGTGTTGAATTGGTAACTGAATTAGTAGCTGTAGGTTCAGCCATAGTACTTTTTAATGTAAATTGCTTCACAGCTTAAAGTTTATATTTGTTATTTTGCAGTGAATAGTTCCCATTTTAAAATACTTTAATCTTAGTTATTTTGATGAAATAATAGCCTTATTTGGGTAAATACTCAAAATTCAACTGACCTGAAAAGATCACATTTTTTCTAAATCTACAGTGCTGATTCTCTGAACTTTGTGCATCACAATGAACAAGTATAGTCGTACTTCAGTACTTGTTAATGGTTATGGGAGGTGCAACAAGTACCAAAAATGATGAGTACCAAACAGATTCGTTTCAGCTGGAAAGGATAACGAGTCATGAGACCGCCAACACAAATTCTAGCTTACACCTTGAGTACCATGACAAAATTTTCATGTCAAAATAATGTCGAGTACCAAATTTGACAAGTTTCAAAGCAGTTGAGTACCGATATACCACTATAATTGATTCTTTCAGTTCTGTAATGAAAGAAAGAACAACCCCAAATCAGTGACAGTTTCAATTTTTTGAAAGGCTTGGAACTAATTTACATAGCCTTAGGTAAGTTATGTTTGGCATCTCCACTTCTATTTCCAGTACCATTTGTAGAGTGCCCAGTAAACAACAGGAGAGAGATTGAAAAAGTACAGTCTTTGGGTTTTTTAAGCATTTATATGGCTTTCCAACTTATATGACTCTGGGCAGCATACAAAAGAGGGAAAAAAAAGAAAATCCAACAATGTAGAAGAAACAGAACATTAAAATCAAACAGTAAATGGCAAACATGGTCTATGGTCTGTTGTCACTAAGAATGAGGATTCTACTGATTCTGATCCAAAAGGGCCATTGTTAGATCAGAATTCTAGGCTACCTGTTTTAAACTATACTTTAGGGCAGAGGTCACCAACCTTTCTTGGTTGGCGGACCAGAGGGAAAAGGAGGTGGAAGCATTTTACACATGTGCAAGTGCACACAAATGCGCACGATGCGAATGGGGCAGGGCTAATGCCCGCATGATACGCACTAGCCCTGCCCCGTTATTGCACGGTGCAGCACCCTGTTTCCATGCCCCGCAGTGCAGCAGCAGCCTGTTTTTGTGCCCCATGCAGCAGCGGCCCATTTTTTCACAGCATGGTGGCATCCCATTTTCACACACACCCCGAGGCACAGCGGCAGTCCATTTTTGCACCTCGTAGCACAGCGGCATCCCGTTTTTGTGCCTCACAGTGCGGCGGAATCCCATTTTCACACCCCGAGGTGCAGCAGTGGTCTGTTTTCGCGGCGCTAGCGCAAGTAGGTGTGTGTACGTGCACATGTGCATGTGCTGGCCAACCTGTCCCACGGCCTGGTGGCCAATAGGCCATGGTCCACTACCGCGCCGTGGCCCACAAGTTGGGGACCCCTGCTTTAGGGTGTGTTTAAAGCTGACCTGCATTAAAGCTAATTTCAATATCACAATTTGGCTCTGAACAATTTCTCTAATACAAAGGATCTTGGCAAACAAGTAGGTGAAAATAATGATACAATTGGCTATCTAAATACAATTTCAGAAAATCGGCGACTAACATCCATAATCACATCCATAGATCCAGAATTAGCCAAAGATGCAAACTTAGACATATCAGATACGCCAACGACAAGGGGATGCATATTTGGATATGCTGATGATTTGGCCATAGCAGTATAAAAAAAAAACTCATGGAAGTGACACAATCTCCTGTCCAAAAGATCTTGGAAAAATTCTTCACTGATTGGAAGCTTATTCTAGCACCAGGAAAACAGTAACTGTGCTTCCACCTTAATAACAAACTAGCATATGAAGCCCCTAAGGTCTACTTAAACAACATCTTACTCCCCTGTAACCCTCATCCAAAATACCTTGGAATAACATTGGACCAAACTCTCTCCTATAAGATACATGTAGAGAATATGGTGGCAAAAATCAATAACTAGGAACAACATACTCCAGAAATTATGTAGAAATAAATGGGGAGTTTCAGCTGCCACCCTCAGGTCATTAGCACTAGGGCTGATCTACTCCACAGCAGAATACTGTGACCCTGTATGGCTTTACAGCTGCCATAGTAGTAAGCTAGACGCCAAACTCAATGACACCACGAGAATAATAAGCAGATGTATTAAAACTACTCTGATTTGCTGCCTTCCTGTTCTGAGCCAGATAGCACTGCTAGCTTCACGAAGGCAAGATGCACTAGTGAGAGAATGCAGAAAATTATGAACAACTACCGGTGCACGCTGACTTTCCTCATTTTATTAGCCAGAAGGCTTAAATCAGGAAGCCCACAACATCTGCCCAACAACTTTAACATTGATTCCCAATGGAAAGCCAAATGGGTCACTGAATGCCCAGACATAGGAAGATGTATAAATGACTCCACAAAAAAGGTGCCAGACTTTGAACTACCACGTTGACAGTGGACAATCCTGAATAGGATTTGTACCACACACAGCGTCTGCCACGACTCACTCTATGAATGGGGCTTAGTATTTTTCCCTCAGTGTGACTGCAGGATCCCACATCAAACTATACGCCCCATCGTAACTGGCTGTAAGCTGAGGGCATATACCGATCCAGTATCTGATTTTTTAAAAAATAATAAACGATGCTGTGCTTCAATAATTAGATGGCATAGACATTGGTATTTGAACACAGATCTTTTTAACATTTTTATTTTAATGTGTTTTACTAATCTAAGTGAAATATTAATATATATTGCTAGCTTATGTATGATATGCCATACTCTGAATAACAACAACAACAACAACAATAATAATAATAATAGCCAAAGAATCCATGACAGCACTACTCCACAGCACACTCGACCTAACCAAATTCACCAAGATTGAAATACCCAGAATCATAGATCTTATCAATCTCTGCCTAACCACTTAACCTTCAATTTGACGGACAAATATATCAACAAAACAAAGGGACACCCATGGGGTCACTGCTTTCAAGACTCATAGCAGAGACTGTAATGCAATGCCTGGAACTGATAGCATTCCCACACATACAACTCAAAATATGGATCCAATATGTAGATGACACCTTTGTTACAATAAGGACCAACTGGAGAACACACTGAAACCATTAACATCTTCAAAGGTATAAAATTCACAAGGAAAGAAGATAATAACACGCTATCCTTCCTGAATATCTTTATCAGCAGAGATAGCAATGGCAACACAAGTTCATTGAAAACACCCACATCTACCAAGTGCTCCACTATCAAAATAACAACCCAAGCCCACAAGAGAAGCTGCGTAAGAACACTATTTAGACTAGCACAAACACATTGCAACAACCCTGAACATCAGAAAAAGGAAATACAGTAGATCATCCATGCAACATCTTCCAACAAAATGGATATCCACACACCTTCATCAAAATGTTCCTGACCACTCAACACAATATAGCACAACCAACACAACTATGTATTGCCATACATCAAAAGCATTTCAGAATTCATCAACAGACTATGTGCACATGACATCAGCATAGCATACAAACCAACTAAACTTGTCCAAAACTTCCTAAGAAAAAGACCCAACAGCCCCAGAAAAAAAAACCTGGAGTCTTCTACAACATACAGTGCAAGCAATAGCCACTTCATAGGACAAACAGACAGAAGACTAGCAGAGTGCATCCATGAACATCAACTAGGAGTCAGAAGATATGATGAAAACGTTCTTAAATTCACAACACATGGACAGACTCAACCATAATTTCAGTTGGGAAACTATGGCCATCCTAGACTAAACCAGGTCCAAAAAGGCAAGAGATTTCCTGGAACCCGGCCATCAGTGTCACGTAGACATAAACATATCATTCAGAGGAGGCAATCAACAAACCAGAAAGGGAATAAAGACCAGAATACCCCTCTCACCAGCAGTCAACACCCAGATGACCAGAGATTAACAGAGAGATTAACATTAGACCAACAATCAAGAAGCAAACAATATCCCAACCAAGCAACTGTTGAACAAGCTAACAGTAAATAGCCCAACCAAAGAACCACCAAGATCTCTCTCACCAACACTGACAGGCAAGCCACTAGAACAGGGGTGTCAAATTCGGACTCATTTGTCCTCATCAGCTAGCCACACCCCTTTATGGATATATATTTCATAAAGGTAAAAAAGGATATATGCAATGTTATCTTCATTTTAGATGTCAAAAGGGTCTCTCTGTGTCTCTCCGTCCCTCCCCCTCTCCCTCCCTCCCTCCACCTCTCTCTCTCCCTCTCTTTCTGCCCTTGGTCTGCCAGTCCTCTTCCCCCCCCTCTCNTCTCTCCCTCTCTTTCTGCTCTTGGTCTGCCAGTCCTCTCTCTCTCTCTCTCTCTCCCTCTCTCTCTCCCTCTCTCTTTCTCTTTCTCTCCCTCTCTTTCTGCTCTTGGTCTGCCAGTCCTCTTCCCCCACTCTCTTTCTCTCTCTCTCTCTTTCCTCTCTCTCTCTTTCTCTCCCCCCCTCTCTCTCCCTCTCTCTGATCTTCTTCTCACCTGGCAAGCTGGCTTCAAGCTGTTCTCCAACAAGCTCAGGGGTAGGCAACCTCGGCTCTTTTATGACTCATGGACTTCAATTCCCAGAATTCCTGAGTCAGCATAGCTGGGCTAGCTAGCTCTCTCCTGCCCTTCCTGCTTCCTGCAGAGAAGCAGCCAAGGCAGGAGCCTCACCTAGTAAGCTTGTCAGCTTCTCAAACAGGGTGAGGCCACTCTCTTTTTTACACACACACACACACACACACACACAGAGAGAGAGAGAGAGAGAGAGAGAGAGAGAGAGAGAGAGAGAAGGGAAGCGCAAGTGCCTCTATCTGTTTCTCTCTGCAAATGGGAGAGGAGGCTGGGAGCCGCAGGGGAAGGTTCAAAGAGCCGCATGCGGCTCTGGAGCCGCAGGTTGCCGACCTGTGCCCTAGTTTATGTTACCTAGTTTGGGTAATGAACCGTCTACCAGAAAACAACCGAGCACAGCAAACATCAAGGACCCCTCATTGCAATCCTACAAATATTCTCTCCTCTTATCAAAATCAGTGGGTTGCCCATTTTTAAAAACTGATGGAGAATCTGATTCTAGTTCACCTCCTCATTATACAGGTAGTTCTCAACTTGCGACCACAATTGAGCCCAGAATTTATATTGCTAAGCGAGAAATTTGTTAAGTGAGTTTTGCCCCATTTTATGACTTTTCCCCCCACACTTGTTAAGTGAATCAATGCAGTTGTTAAGTTAGTAGGTGAATCTAGCTTCCCCATTGACTTTGCTTATCAGAAGGTTGCAAAAGGGAATCACATGTCCCTGGAACACTGCAATCATCATAAATACAAGTCAGTTGCCAAGCATCCGAATGTAAATCACACAGTCATGGGGATGCTGCAACAATATAAGTGTGAAAAACAGTCACAAGCCATTTTCAGTGCCGTTGTAACTTTGAACAGTCACCAAAAGAACTGTTGCAAGTCGAGGACTACCTATATATTAACACACTGGACAAATTCAGAATTTTGAGCAAGGAGTGCAGGTAACTTATACAAGTAGTCCTCAACTTAACGATTACAGTT
>NW_015393388.1:7092-14609 GCF_001527695.2 Protobothrops mucrosquamatus | reverse complement strand
TTTCGAATTTGAGGTCAGTTTCAAATTTTGAGCTTCAGTGCTCAATTGGCTATTTGCCAACAAATGCAAGATACGCCGGGGCCTAACTCCTGAAGGAGAGGTCGCATCCGGAAAAGATATGATTTTTCGGGTTCCCCAACTGGTGGGGAACCTGAATATATGTTTACTTTTCGAATTTGAGGTCAGTTTCAAATTTTGATTTTCCATGCTCAATTGGCTATTTGCCAACAAATGCAAGATACACCGTGGCCTAACTCCTGAAGGAGAGGTCGCATCCGGAAAAAATATGATTTTTCGGGTTCCCCGACTGGTGGGGATCATGAATATATGTATACTTTTCGAATTTGAGGTCACTTTCAAATTTTGACTTTCCATGCTCAATTGGCTATTTGCCAACAAATGCAAGATACACCGGGGCCTAACTCCTGAAGGAGAGGTCGCACCCGGAAAAAGTATGATTTTTCGGGTTCCCCGACTGGTGGGGAACCTGAATATATGTTTACTTTTCAAATTTGAGGTCAGTTTCAAATTTTGACTTTCCATGCTCAATTGGCTCTTTGCCAACAAATGCATGATACACCGTGGTCTAACTCCTGAAGGAGAGGTCGCATCCAGAAAAAGTATGATTTTTAGGGTTCCCCGACTCGTGGGGAACCTGAGTATATGTTTACTTTTCGAATTTGAGGTCAGTTTCAAATTTTGACTTTCCATGCTCAATTGGCTATTTGTAAACAAATGCAAGATACACCATGGCCTAACTCCTGAAAGAGAGGTCGCATCCGGAAAAAGTATGATTTTTTGGGTTCCCTGACTGGTGGGGAACCTGAATATATGTTTACATTTTGAATTTGAGGTCAGTTTCAAATTTTGACTTTCCATGCTCAATTGGCTATTTGCCAACAAATGCGACATATGCCCTGATCTAACTCCTGAAGGAGAGGTCGCATCCGGAAAAAATATGATTTTTCGGGTTCCCCAACCGGTGGGGAACCTGAATATATGTTTACTTTTTGAATTTGAGGTCAGTTTCAAATTTTGACTTTGCATGCTCAATTGGCTATTTGCAAGCAAATGCAACATATCCCCTGGCCTAACTCCTGAAGGAGAGGTCGCATTTGGAAAAAATATGATTTTTCGGATTCCCCAACTGGTGGGGAACCTGAATATATGTTTACTTTTCGAATTTGAGGTCAGTTTCAAATTTTGACTTTCCATGCTCAATTGGCTACTTGCCAACAGATGCAAGATACACCGTGGCCTAACTCCTGAAGGAGAGGTCGCATCCGGAAAAAGTATGATTTTTCGGGTTCCCCGACTGTTGGGGAACCTGAATATATGTTTACTTTTCGAATTTGAGGTCAGTTTCAAATTTTGACTTTCCATGCTCAATTGGCTATTTGCCAACAAATGTGACATATGCCCTGGGCTAACTCCTGAAGGAGAGGGCGCATCTGGAAAAAATATGATTTTTCGGGTTCCCCAACTGGTGGGGAACCTGAATATATGTTTACTTTTCGAATTTGAGGTCAGTTTCAAATTTTGACTTTCCATGCTCAATTGGCTATCTGCAAACAAATGCGACATATGCCCTGGCCTAACTCCTGAAGGAGAGGTCGCAGCCGGAAAAAGTTTGATTTTTCGGGTTCCCCAACTGGTGGGGAACCTGAATATATGTTTACTTTTCGAATTTGAGGTCAGTTTCAAATTTTGACTTTCCATGCTCAATTGGCTTTTTGCCAAAAAATGTGACATATGCCCAGGACAAACTCCTGAAGGAGAGGTCGTATCCAGAAAAAATATGATTTTTCGGGTTCCCCAACTGGTGGGGAACCTGAATATATGTTTACTTTTCTAATTTGAGGTCAGTTTCAAATTTTGACTTTCCATGCTCAATTGGCTATTTGCAAACAAATGCGACATATGCCCTGGCCTAACTCCTGAAGGAGAGGTCGCAGCCAGAAAAAGTATGATTTTTCGGGTTCCCCGACTGGTGGGGAACCTGAATATATGTTTACTTTTCGAATTTGAGGTCAGTTTCAAATTTTGACTTTCCATGCTCAATTGGCTATTTGCCAAAAAATGTGACATATGCCCAGGGCAAACTCCTGAAGGAGAGGTCGCATCCAGAAAAAATATGATTTTTCGGGTTCCCCAACTGGTGGGGAACCTGAATATATGTTTACTTTTCTAATTTGAGGTCAGTTTCAAATTTTGACTTTCCATGCTCAATTGGCTATTTGCAAACAAATGCGACATATGCCCTTGCCTAACTCCTGAAGGAGAGGTCGCATCCGGAAAAAGTATGATTTTTCGGGTTCCCCGGCTGGTGGGGAATCTGAATATATGTTTACTTCTCGAATTTGAGGTCAGTTTCAAATTTTGACTTTCCATGCTCAATTGGCTATTTGCAAAAATATGCAAGATACACCGTGGCCTAACTCCTGAAGGAGAGGTCGCATCCGGAAAAAGTATGATTTTTCGGGTTCCCCGACTGGTGGGGAACCTGAATATATGTTTACTTTTCTAATTTGAGGTCAGTTTCAAATTTTGACTTTCCATGCTCAATTTGTTCTTTGCAAACAAATGCTACATATTTCCTGGCCTAAATCCTGAAGGTGAGGTCTCATCCAGAAAAAATATGATTTTTCGGGTTCCCTGACTGGTGGGGAACCTGAATATATGTTTACTTTTCTAATTTGAGGTCAGTTTCAAATTTTGACTATCCATGCTCAATTGGCTATTTGCCAACAAATGCAAGATACACCGTGGCCTAACTCCTGAAGGAGAGGTCGAATCCGGAAAAAGTATGATTTTTCGAATTCCCCGACTGGTGGGGAACCTGAATATATGTTTACTTTTCTAATTTGAGGTCAGTTTCAAATTTTGACTTTCCATGCTCAATTGAATATTTGCCAACAAATGGGACATATGCCCTGGCCTAACTCCTGAAGGAGAGGTCGCATCCGGAAAAAATATGATTTTTCAGGTTCCCCGACTGGTGGGGATCCTGAATATATGTTTACTTTTCGAATTTGAGGTCAGTTTCAAATTTTGACTTTCCATGCTCAATTGGCTATTTGCAAACAAATGCTAGATACACCGTGGCCTAACTCCTGAAGGAGAGGTCACATCCGGAAAACAAATGATTTTTCAGGTTCCCCAACCGGTGGGGAACCTGAATATATGTTTACTTTTCGAATTTGAGGTAAGTTTCAAATTTTGACTTTCCATGCTCAATTGGCTATTTGCAAGCAAATGCAACATATCCCCTCGCCTAACTCCTGAAGGAGAGGTCGCATTTGGAAAAAATATGATTTTTTGGATTCCCCAACTGGTGGGGAACCTGAATATATGTTTACTTTTCTAATTTGAGGTCAGTTTCAAATTTTGACTATCCATGCTCAATTGGCTATTTGTCAACAAATGCAAGATTCACCGTGGCCTGACTCCTGAAGGAGAGGTCGCATCCGGAAAAAGTATGAAAAGTCAAAAAGTATGAAAAGTCAAAATTTGAAACTGATCTCAAATTCAAAAAGTATACATATATTCAGGTTCCCCACAGGTTGGGGAACCCGAAAAAAAGTCTGTTCTGGATCCGACCTCTCCCTCAAAAGTTAGGCCAGAGCCTATCTCGCATTTCTTGGCAAATAGCCAATTAAGCATGAAAAGTCATAAGTTTAAACTGACCTCAGATTCGAAAAGTATACATATATTCAGGTTCCCCACAGGTTGGGGAACCCAAAAAAAAGTCTGTTCCGGATCTGACCTCTCCTTCACAAGTTAGACCAAGGCCTATGGCATTTGTTGGCAAATAGCCAATTAAGCATGAAAAGTCAAAATTTGAAACTGACATCAAATTCGAAAATTATACATATATTCAGGTCCCCATAGGTTGGGGAACCCGAAAAAACGTGTGTTCGGGGTCCGACCTCTCATTCAAAAGTTAGGCCAGGGCCTATCTCGCATTTGTTGGCAAATAGCCAATTAAGAATGAAAAGTCAAAATTTGAAACTGACCTCAAATTCGAAAAGTATACATATATTCAGCTTCCCCACAGTTTGGGGAACCCGAAAAAACATGTGTTTTCCAGATCCGACCTCTCCCTCAAAAGTTAGGCCAGGGCCTATCTCACATTTCTTGGCAAATAGCTAATTAAGCATGAAAAGTCAATATTTCAAATTGGCCTCAAATTCGAAAAGTATACATATATTCAGTTTCACCACAGGCTGGGGAAGCCAAAAAAAAGTTTCTTATCTGGATCTGACCTCTCCCTCAAATGTTAGGCCAGGGCCTATCTCGCATTTGTTGGCAAATAGCCAATTAAGCATGAAAAGTCATAAGTTGAAACTGACCTCAAATTCGAAAAGTATACAGATTTTCAGGTTCCCCACAGGTTGGAGAACCCGAAAAAATGTGTTTTCCGGATCCGACCTCTCCTTCAAAAGTTAGGCCAGGGCCTATCTCGCATTTCTTGGCAAATAGCCAATTAAGCATGAAAAGTCAAAATTTGAAACTGATCTCAAATTCGAAAAGTATACATATATTCAGCTTCCCCACAGTATGGGAAAGCCGAAAAAACATGTGTTTTCCGGATCCGACCTCTCCCTCAAAAGATAGACTATTTGCATTTCTTGGCAAATAGCCAATCAAGGTTGGATCCGGAACAGACTTTTTTTTTGGCTTCCCCAACCTTTGGGGCACCTGAATATATGTATACTTTTCGAATTTGAGGTCAGTTTCAAATTTTCATGCTTAATTGGCTATTTGCCAACAAATACCATAGGCCTTGGTCTAACTTGTGAAGGAGAGGTCAGATCCGGAACAGACTTTTTTTTTGGGTTCCCCAAACTGTGGGGAACCTGAATATATGTATACTTTTCGAATTTGAGGTCAGTTTCAAATTTTGACTTTTTATGTTTAATTGGCTATTTACCAACAAATGCGAGATAGGCCCTGGCCTAACTTTTGAGGTAGATGTCGGATTTGTAAAACACATGTTTTTTCAGGTTCCCCAACCTGTGGGGAACCTGAATATATGTATACTTTTCGAATTTGAGGTCAGTTTCAAATTTTGACTTTTCATGCTTAATTGGCTATTTGCCAAGAAATGCGAGATAGGCCCTGGCCTATCTTTTGAGGGAAAGGTTGGATCCGGAAAAGAAATGTTTTTTCGGGTTCCCCAACCTGTGGGGAACCTGAAAATATGTATACTTTTCGAATTTGAGGTCAGTTTCAAATTTTGACTTTTCATGCATAATTGGCTATTTGCCAACAAATGCGAGATAGGCCCTGGCTTAACTTTTGAGGGAGAGGTCGGATCCGGAAAACACGTTTTTTCAGGTTCCCCAAACTGTGGGGAAGCTGAATATATGTATACTTTTCGAATTTGAGGTCAGTTTCAAATTTGGACTTTTCACGCTTAATTGGCTATTTGCCAACAAATGCGAGATACGCACTGGCCTAACTTTTGAGGGAGAGGTCGGATCCCGAACAGACGTTTTTTTCGGGTTCCCCAACTTGTGGGGAACCTGAATATATGTATACTTTTCGAAATTGAGGTCAGTTTCAAATTTTGACTTTTCACGCTTAATTGGCTATTTGCCAACAAATGTGAGATAGGCCCTGGCCTAACTTTTGAGGTAGAGGTCGGATCTGTAAAACACATGTTTTTTCAGGTTCCCCAACCTGTGGGGAACCTGAATATATGTATACTTTTCGAATTTGAGATCAGTTTCAAATTTTGACTTTTCATGCTTAATTGGCTATTTGCCAAGAAATGCGAGATAGGCCCTAGCCTAAATTTTAAGGGACAGGTTGGATCCAGAACAGACTTTTTTTTGGCTTCCCCAAACTTTGGGGAACCTGAATATATGTATACTTTTCGAATTTGAGGTCAGTTTCCAGTTTTGACTTTTCATGTTTAATTGGCTATTTGCCAACAAATGCCATAGGCCTTGGTCTAACTTGTGAAGGAGAGGTCAGATCCGGAACAGACTTTTTTTTGGGGTTCCCCAAACTGTGGGGAACCTGAATATATGTATACTTTTCGAATTTGAGGTCAGTTTCAAATTTTGACTTTTCATGCTTAATTGGCTATTTCCCAACAAATGCGATACACGCCCTGGCCTAACTTTTGAAGGAGAGGTCGGATCCGGAACAAACATTTTTTCGGAACAGACTTTTTTTTGGGGTTCCCCAAACTGTGGGGAACCTGAATATATGTATACTTTTCGAAATTGAGGTCAGAAGAAATGCGAGATAGGCCCTGGCCTAACTTGTGAGGGAGAGGTCGGATCCGGAAAACACATTTTTTCGGGTTCCCCAAACTGTGGGGAAGCTGAATATATGTATACTTTTCGAATTTGAGGTCAGTTTCAAATTTTGACTTTTCACGCTTAATTGGCTATTTGCCAAGAAATGTAAGATAGGCCCTGGCCTAACTTTTGAGGGAGAGGTCAGATCCGGAACAGACGTTTTTTTCGGGTTCCCCAACCTGTGGGGAACCTGAATATATGTATACTTTTCGAATTTGAGGTCAGTTTCCAGTTTTGACTTTTCATGTTTAATTGGCTATTTGGTAACAAATGCGAGATAGGCCATGGCCTAACTTTTGAGGGAGAGGTCAGATCCGGAACAGACGTTTTTTTCGGGTTCCTCAACCTGAGGGGAACCTGAATATATGTATACTTTTCGAAATTGAGGTCAGTTTCAATTTTTGACTTTTCATGGTTAATTGGCTATTTGCCAACAAATGCGAGATAGGCCCTGGCCTAACTTTTGAGGGAGAGGTCGGATCTGGAAAAGAAATGTCTTTTCGGGTACCCCCACCTGTGTGGAACCTGAATATATATATACTTTTCGAATTTGATGTCAGTTTCTGATTTTTACTTTTCATGTTTAATTGGCTATTTGCCAACAAATGTGAGATAGGCCCTGGCCTAACTTTTGAGGTAGAGGTCGGATCTGTAAAACACGTTTTTTCAGGTTCCCCATCCTGTGGGGAACCTGAATATATGTATACTTTTCGAATTTGAGATCAGTTTCAAATTTTGACTTTTCATGATTAATTGGCTATTTGCCAAGAAATGCGAGATAGGCCCTGGCCTATCTTTTGAGGGACAGGTTGGAACTGGTTGGATCTAGAACAGACTTTTTTTTTGCTTCCCGAACCTTTGAGGCACCTGAATATATGTATACTTTTCGAATTTGAGGTCAGTTTCAAATTTTGACTTTTCATGCTAAATTGGCTATTTGCCAACAAATGCCATAGGCCTTGGTCTAACTTGTGAAGGAGAGGTCAGATCTGGAACAGACTTTGTTTGGGGGGGTTCCCCAACCTGTGGGGAACCTGAATATATGTATACTTTTCGAATTTGAGGTCAGTTTCCAGTTTTGACTTTTCATGTTTAATTGGCTATTTGCTAACAAATGCGAGATAGGCCCTGGCCTAACTTTTGAGGGAGAGGTCAGATCCGGAACAGACGTTTTTTTCGGGTTCCCCAACCTGTGGGGAACCT
>NW_015393388.1:4823-6477 GCF_001527695.2 Protobothrops mucrosquamatus | reverse complement strand
GTGGGGAACCTGAATATATGTATACTTTTCAAATTTGAGGTCAGTTTCAAATTTTGACTTTTCATGCTTAATTGGCTATTTGCCAACAAATGCGAGATAGGCCCTGGCCTAACTTTTGAAGGAGAGGTCGGATCCGGAACACACATTTTTTTGGGTTCTCCAACCTGTGGGGAACCTGAATATATGTATACTTTTCGAAATTGAGGTTAGTTTCAATTTTTGACTTTTCATGATTAATTGGCTATTTGCCAACAAATGCGAGATAGGCCCTGGCCTAACTTTTGAGGGAGAGGTCGGATCCGGATAAGAAATGTTTTTTCGGGTTCCCCAACCTGTGAGGAACCTGAATATCTGTATACTTTTCGAATTTGAGGTCAGTTTCAACTTATGACTTTTCATGCTTAATTGGCTATTTGCCAACAAATGCGAGATAGGCCCTGGCCTAACTTTTGAGGGAGAGGTCGGATCCGGAAAACACGTTTTTTCGGGTTCCCCAATCTATGGGGCACCTGAATATATGTATACTTTTCGAATTTGAGGTCAGTTTCAAATTTTGACTTTTCATGCTTAATTGGCTATTTGCCAAGAAATGCGAGATAGGCCCTAGCCTAAATTTTAAGGGACAGGTTGGATCCAGAACAGACTTTTTTTTGGCTTCCCCAAACTTTGGGGCACCTGAATATATGTATACTTTTCGAATTTTAGGTCAGTTTCAAATTTTGACTTTTCATGCTTAATTGGCTATTTGCCAACAAATGCCATAGGCCTTGGTCTAACTTGTGAAGGAGAGGTCAGATCCGGAACAGACTTTTTTTTTGGGTTCCCCAAACTGTGGGGAACCTGAATATATGTATACTTTTCGAATTTGAGGTCAGTTTCAAATTTTGACTTTTCATGCTTAATTGGCTATTTCCCAACAAATGCGAGATACGCCCTGGCCTAACTTTTGAAGGAGAGGTCGGATCCGGAACAAACGTTTTTTCGGGTTCTCCAACCTGTGGGGAACCTGAATATATGTATACTTTTCGAAATTGAGGTCAGTTTCAAATTTTGACTTTTAATGCTTAATTGGCTATTTGCCAAGAAATGCGAGATAGGCCCTGGCCTAACTTGTGAGGGAGAGGTCGGATCCGGAAAACACATTTTTTCGGGTTCCCCAAACTGTGGGGAAGCTGAATATATGTATACTTTTCGAATTTGAGGTCAGTTTCAAATTTTGACTTTTCATGCTTAATTGGCTATTTCCCAACAAATGCCATAGGCCTTGGTGTAACTTGTGAAGGAGAGGTCAGATCTGGAACAGACTTTTTTTGGGGGGGTTCCCCAACCTGTGGGGAACCTGAATATATGTATACTTTTCGAATTTGAGGTCAGTTTCCAGTTTTGACTTTTCATGCTTAATTGGCTATTTGCCAAGAAATGCAAGATAGACCCTGGCCTATCTTTTGAGGGACTGGTTGGAACTGGAAAAGAAATGTTTTTTCGGGTTCCCCCACCTGTGTGGAACCTGAATATATGTATACTTTTCAAATTTGAGGTCAGTTTCAAATTTTGACTTTTCATGCTTGATTGGCTATTTGCCAAGAAATGCAAGATAGACCCTGGCCTAACTTTTGAGGGAGAGGTTGGATCCGGAAAAAACATGTTTTTTCGG
>NW_015393388.1:0-2135 GCF_001527695.2 Protobothrops mucrosquamatus | reverse complement strand
GACAGGTTGGAACTGGAAAAGAAATGTTTTTTCGGGTTCCCCCACCTGTGTGGAACCTGAATATATGTATACTTTTCAAATTTGAGGTCAGTTTCAAATTTTGACTTTTCATGCTTGATTGGCTATTTGCCAAGAAATGCAAGATAGACCCTGGCCTAACTTTTGAGGGAGAGGTTGGATCCGGAAAAAACATGTTTTTCTGGTTCCCCAACCTGTGGGGAACCTGAATATATGTATACTTTTCGAATTTGAGGTCAGTTTCTGATTTTTACTTTTCATGCTTAATTGGCTATTTGCCAACAAATGCGAGATAGGCCCCTGCATCCACACTCCCTCCACCTTCTGTTGTGGCTCCGTCCTGTGGGTCCCTATCATCGGAGGAGGAAGGCTCTGAACATGAAGGATAGGAGATGGCCAGGCCTCCCTCTCCAGGACCTTCCCCTCTGGTGCGGCCTTCGGTGTCTTCCGACAGAGAGGAGATTGGCCAGGAGCCAGGTGTTTCTTGGATCGGCTAGGAGCCAGGTGCTTCTGGGATTGGCCAGGAGCCAGGTGTTTCGGACTCTGAGGAGGATACGTCTTGGCTGGATCGACGCCAGCGTCGGAGGGACAAACGTGCGCAGCAGCTAAAACGTCGTGCCAGAGATTTCAGCTGAGTCACTGGGCCACACCCCACAGGCTATATAAGCAAGGGGTGTGCCGTTTGCAACTTTTGTGATGAACAATACTGAATCTTCTGTTGTAGCACTTCGGAATTGTCCTGGACTTTGATTTGTATTTGTACTGTGAGTTATCAGTAAAGGTCTTGGCAGGCAGCCACGGAGTTGCTGCCAAGTGTTTATCTGTGTTTTTGGCAGTGCTGAGCAGTCTTTTAACCCTCGGCTGACTGGTTGGGGGGTTTGAGTCGGACGGGGGACAGAACACCTTTGAGGGAGAGGTCGGATCTGGAAAACACATGTTTTTCGGGTTCCCCACCCTGTGGGAAACCTGAATATATGTATACTTTTCGAATTTGAGGTCAGTTTCAAATTTTGACTTTTCATGTTTAATTGGCTATTTGCCAACAAATGCGAGATAGGCCCTGGCCTAACTTTTGAGGGAGAGGTCGGATCCGGATAAGAAACTTTTTTTTGGCTTCCCCAACCTGTGGGGAAACTGAATATATGTATACTTTTTGAATTTGAGGTCAGTTTCAAATTTTGACTTTTCATGTTTAATTGGCTATTTGCCAACAAATGCGAGATAGGCCCTGGCCTAACCTTTGAGGTAGAGGTCGGATCTGTAAAAGAAATGTTTTTTCAGGTTCCCCAACCTGTGGGGAACCTGAATATATGTATACTTTCCGAATTTGAGGTCAGTTTCAAATTTTGACTTTTCATGTTAATTGGCTATTTGCCAAGAAACGCGAGATAGGCCCTGGCCTAACTTTTGAGGGAGAGGTCGGATCTGGAAAACACATGTTTTTTCGGGTTCCCCAAACTGTGGGGAAGCTGAATATATGTATACTTTTCGAATTTGAGGTCAGTTTCAAATTTTGACTTTTCATGCTTAATTGGCTATTTGCCAACAAATGCGATAGGCCCTGGTCTCACTTTTGAAGGAGAGGTCAGATCCGGAACACACTTTTTTTCGTGTTCCCCAACCTGTGGGGAACCTGAATATATGTATACTTTTCGAATTTGTGGTCAGTTTCAAATTTTGACTTTTCATGCTTAATTGGCTATATGCCAACAAATGCGAGATAGGCCCTGGTCTAACTTTTGAAGGAGTGGTCGGATCCGGAACACACGTTTTTTCGGGTTCCCCAACCTGTGGGGAACCTGAATATATGTATACTTTTCGAATTTGAGGTCAGTGTTGTGATTCCATGCCAGCCTGTGTTCCCAACAGCTGAGTCTGAGGAATCTGAGGAGGAGGTGGAGGAGGCCGTTGAGGGGCTATCAGGGTCAGAGGGAGGCTCTGATGAATTACAAGACTCACGGCTTGATGAAGAGCCTGGCCCCTCCAGTCGTGTTTCTGATGAAGCTCAGCTGTGTGAGGAGCAGGAGTCAGATTCGGAAGGCTCACACCTGGATGAGCTAATTGATGCTCGCAGACGTCGTCAAGTAGCAAGGAAAAAACAACAACAGTCTATGCGA
>NW_015393387.1:13255-14612 GCF_001527695.2 Protobothrops mucrosquamatus | reverse complement strand
AAAAAGCTTTAGTGAAGCTATACAAGCAGTCCTCAACTTACAACTGTTTGTTTAATGACCATTTGAAATTACAACAGCACTGAAAAAAGTGACTTATGACCAATTTCACACCTACGACCATTGCAGTATCCCTTTGGTCACTTGATCAAAATTCAGATGCTTGGCAACTGACTCATATTTATGACACTTGCATATTTATGATGGTTGCATTGCCCCGAGGTCATGTGATCACTTTTGTATGCTTCTGATAAGCAAAGTCAATGGGGAAGCCAGATTCACTTAACAACCGTGTTACTAACCTAACAACTGCAGGGATTCACTTAACAAATGTGACAGGAAACATTGCAAAATGAGGCAAAACTCACCTTCCGACTGTCTCACTTAGCAACCTGAACGTAGGACAAGAAGCAATGGATGGAAACTAATCAAGGAGAGAACCACCCTAAAACTAAGGAGGAATTTCCTGATAGTGAGAACAATAAACCCGTAGAACAACTTGCCAGTTTTGGTTGCCACAATATAAAAAAGATGTTGAGACTCTGGAAAGAGTGCAGAGAAGAGCAACAATGATTATTATGGGACTGGAGGCTAAAGCATATGAAGAATGGTTGCAAAAAGTGCATATAATGTCTAGTCTAATGAAAAGAAAGACTAGGGATGACATGACAGCAGTGTTCCAATATTTGAGGGGCTGCCACAAAGAAGAGGGGTTCAACCTATTCTCCAAAGTGCCAGAAGGCAGGACAAAACGCATTGGATGGAAACTAAATAAGGAGAGAAGGAACCTAGAATTAAGGAGGTATTTCCTGACAGTGACAACAATTAACCAGTGGAACAGCTTGCCTGCAGAAGTTGTGGATGCTCCATCACTGGAGATTTTTAAGAAGAGACTGGACAACATCTGTCTGAAATGGTATACGGCTTCCTGCTTGAGCAGGGGGTTGGATTGTTAAACAATAGAAGTTTTGGGCTCAATTGTGGCTGTAAGTCGAGGATTAGCTATAGTGCCTTGTATGTATTGGTGTGGAGATGAACTGCTTTGTTAAGCAGAGATGACATCAATCATTTGTCTCCTGCTCAGGAATGCCTGAGTATTAAAGTGATAGGTAAGAACCTGGTACCGAGTTGCTTAGGAATGTGAGTACAGGTAGTCCTCAACTTATTTATTTATTTATTTATTGTTCGAATTTATATCCCGCCCTTCTCCTTGCGGACTCAGGGCGGCTGACAATCAATTAAAAACACCAATAACAACACAAAATTTAAAATTAATTAAAATGAAATATTTAACTTGTCTAATTTAAAATATAATTAAAAACTCCTCTAAAAACCCCTCTTAAAAATTACCCTAGGCCAG
>NW_015393387.1:8344-11611 GCF_001527695.2 Protobothrops mucrosquamatus | reverse complement strand
AATACAGACTGCGTACGATCGGTGAGGAAGGAGGAGAACCACCGCATAACCGTGCCTCCCACTCCCAACCCACCTAATCGCCGCAGCATGATACTGTGGTCCACAGTATCAAAAGCCGCTGAGAGGTCCAAAAGAACTAGGACAGAGGAATGACCTCTGTCCCGGGCCCTCCAGAGATCATTAACCAACGTGACCAATGACCACAATTGAGCCCAGAATGCTAAGTGAGAAATTTATGAAGTGAATTTTGCCCCATTTTACAACTTGTTTGCCACATTTGTTAAGTGAATCACTGCAGTTGGTAAGTTAGTAACACGATTGTTAAGTGAATTTGGTTTCCCCATTGTTTTTCAGAAGGTCACAAAAGAGAATCACATGACTCTGGGACACTGCAACCGTCATAAATATGAGTCAGTTGTCAAACATCCAAATGTAAATCATGTGACCATGGGGACATTACAATGGTCATAAGTGTGAAAAACGGTCATAAGTCAATATTTTCAGTGCCATTGTAACATTGAATGGTCATTAAACAAACTGTTGTAAGTTGAGGACTACCTGTATTAAGTGATAATATATGTCTTAGCTTCCCTTCTAGCCATAGTAACTGAGTTACTATGATGGCTGAAGATGTATGCATGATGTTGTTCTTAATGATGGATTTATAACAATAACAATCTCCGATGATTGCTTCATGTTAAGTTATGCTTTTTAAAATTGTATAAAGCTTGTTTCTGGGTAACCTTTTAATTTGCAAATAAAAGTTTTTTCCATCTATTGTAGGGTTCATTTGGCAAGCACACCAGGTAAAGGACCAGAGCTTTCTAGGACAACAATGTGGTACATGACATTAAGAAGAAAATTCCTATCCCTTTTATATATGTCAGTATGTGACATTCCTCCCACCAAAAAATCAGCCACCATCTTGCAAATTATGACCTGTCCAGTGAATGCCACAGCTTCCATTTAAGGGAAGTCAGCCCCCCCCCCCCAGAGAAAGAAATATTTTTGGAAATATTTAAAAAGCAGAATATATTTCCATAAAGGATTTTAAAAGCAGAAACCAACCCCGCCCCCAAGTCTCTCTATCCCAAACAGAAACCAAGTCTGCAAAATGCAGATGTGATAATCTTGTCAGAAAGATTGGAGTCAGGAAGCTGGGAGTAGGAAGAAAGATCCGTAGAATCAACAATTCCTCACATCAAGAATCTAAGAGTCATCAGCCCCAGCGAAGCAGGATTGACCTTTGGGACATAATAGGATTAACCCACCACCCTCAGAATACCAGAAAGGCACACTCAGACTCAGGTCAAAGTTCATGCCACAGGAACAACTCCAAACAAAAGGCTCAAGAAGGTATAAAAACCCACTCTCTACATGTGCTCTCTCTCTTTTCTTTCAGAGCCATGTTTCTGTCTGGCTCTTCTCTTCAATAAACTGCAACCTTCTTTCTAAAGCAATCACCATGTTGTTTATTCCTGGCTTGGACTGAACCATGATGAAGACTTTTCCTTCAACACATCTTTCTGAAAGCGTTTTTTCCTTATTAAAAATTAGCTTCCCTTTTACTCCCTCAGCCTCAAGAAGCCTTGTTACTTCTTTGTTTCTCAGCTTGCTTTTTGGTTATAAGGAACTGCAGTGTGAATTTTTATTTTATTTTATAACTTAAACACTTTGTATGGCTGTCCATCTTAAGCAGCTTAACACTGGGCAACTAACAACATTCAAAGCAATAAAATTACAATAAAAAGTACAAACAGAAAACCTACAAAATTGAAAACCATCACACAATATGTTACTTTCTTTTATTTTTTTCACTATTTGATTTTTACTAGAATTTTCAAATGCAATGAAAGTTTAAAATATTAAAGGAATAAGCAAGCAAGAAGAAAAGAAAGAAAGAAAGAAAGAAAGAAAGAAAGAAAGAAAGAAAGAAAGAAAGGAAGGAAGGAAGGAAGGAAGGAAGGAAGGAAGGGAGAGAGAAAGAAAGAAAGAAAGAAAGAAAGAAAGAAAGAAAGAAAGAAAGAAAGAAAGAAAGAAAGAAAGAAAGAAAGAAAGAAAAAGAAAGAAAATGTGATGGTTTTCAATTTTTTAGGTTTTCTGATTGTGTCTTTTAACATATTGAAATTAAATTGATTGTTGTTAACTTCAACAACTATCTGCCCTTCTTTTAATTGAATATTGATTGCTGGTGCAAAGCTGTTTTGTAGAAGGTATTTTAACAGATAACTAGATATAAACAACATCTACATACATACCAAAAGAGACAATAAAAAGCCCAAAAAGAAAAAGAGAAACCAAAACACCTCCTCACCCAGATGAGCAAAGATTAACACCAAGAGTAACACTGGACCAACAATCAAGAGGTAAACACTGACCAAGACCTAATCCATATACCAGGCCAGAATCAGTCCCCAGTAGCCGGTGGAAGACTTAAGTGGATGATTCTTTTCTTAGACAAAAAATGATGTGAAGACCATTATGAAAATAACTGATTGCAAGCTTCCTCATTATCAGCAAAAAAAAACACAAAACAAAACAAAAAAACATTGCCAGGTCATACAAAGACCATTAGAAAGAAAATCATAAAGTCTTCGTCCTAATGCAGCAGTCCCCAGCCTTCCTGGCTCCATGGACCGCTGGCAGTGGGGGAGGGCTGGTTTCATGCATGCAACCCACACATGCACCAATGAAGCTGGATGTACTTACCTGCCGCTTGTGCAGCCTGGTTACCAGCAAGCCAGGGACTGGGACCAATCCACAGTCCAAGGGTTGGGGACCCCTACCCTAATGTATATAGGGATATATTGATCCCACATAGGAACTAGTTCATTTGCTGGGATTCTTGTAGCATCAAATCTTTCGTCTCAATAAATCTTGCTAAAGAGAACTCTGTGAATCTTGACTGGAGGAAAAAAAATCATTTTCAATTTTAGGCAGCTGCCAGAGAACCTGGCATTGATAATGGCTCCCCAGTATAGCCACCCAACCCGTATGAATGATACTGTCATCTAGACTGGATAGGCAGAGAATTGTTGAAGTGCTGGTTTAAAAAAAAAATAACAACAAAAGGGATATAGAATTTATTTTAGATATAGCAATAGCAATAGTAGTTAGACACACACATATATACACATACACATACATGTACACGTACACATACACACATATTATATATATATATATATATATATATATATATATATATATATATATATATATATATATATATATATATATATATATATATATATATATATATATATA
>NW_015393387.1:0-8281 GCF_001527695.2 Protobothrops mucrosquamatus | reverse complement strand
ATGTCAGGAACGTTCAGTTCTTTTTTCTTACTGCTTAACTAATGAAAGCAACCACAGCTTGAAACAAGCCAAAAAGCATCACAGAAGGAGGTTGCTGATGCATTGATAACAAATGAATCAAATTCTCTGGCACCCCAAATGTATATGCATCGTAATGTAATGTAATTCAGGCTTTAATGAATTACTGGGGTGGGAAAAAATACCATACTTTCCTTGGAATATAGCTAGATAGGCTGTTAAAAAAGAAATAAATCAGTGTCTGAATCCAGTTCAATCTTAGTGGCTCTCTGTACTGATTTTTTAGTGGGAGGAATGTCATTTATTTGTTTGTTTAATATCCTAACTTTATTGTTTTAATAAATAACTCAAGGCAGTGAACATGCCTAATATGCCTTCCTCCTTCTATTTCGTCTACAACAGTTTGGTAAGGTGGATTGGGCTGAGAGAGAATGACTGGCCCAAAGTCTCCTGGCTGGCTTTTATGCTTAAAGTGGGACTAGAACTCACCATCTCCTGGTGAATGGCCCAAAGTCACCCAGTCAGCTTTCATGTCTAAGGCAGAACTCACAGTTTCCCAGTTTCCAGCCTGATGCAGTTCCACCATTATCTTGTTGAATGTATTTTTATCTGCACTGTGGTCTTTTACCCTGAATTTCTCAAATGCTTCTTTCAAAAATCCACCCTTCTGAAAAATTCAATTTACTTTAATCATCACTATGTTAATCACTTCCTGTTTTTATGGTAGAATATGGGCACTATTGCATTTAGCTATTTTCTCTATTCTAAAATGTATCATTTTAGTCTATAATAAAACAATTAATTTGGGGGGAAAAAGATAAATCTAAAAGAAAAATATCACCCATCTGGCCCAGTGCAGCTTTCTATGTAATCCAAGGTTGATTAGATGCTATTACCTAGCAAGACAGGCTGGCCTTAGGGCCTCCTAAGTAGAATTTCTAAAATAGATTTCATGTTTTGGTATCATTTGTTTCATTCAGCGACAATTATGATGATTACATTATTGCAAATACATATTTTTTCCTTTCTGTTTTATTATATTTTATAGCAAGTTTACAAAAATGAATTACGGAGTACAAAAATGGAAAAGATGAAAAAACAACAACGAAATATTAAGACAATGAATAAACAATAACAAATAAATAGAACTTCAAAAAATAAAAAGTGAAAAAAGGAACTCAAGAATTGTTTTAAACAGGAAAAAATGGAAGTATCAGTATTATCTCTGTCTCCCTCACTCCCTCCCTCCTCCATCTTGGTTTAAAATCTTGGTTGGTCTATAATTTTGCTGTCTCTCTGTCTGTCCATCCATCCATCCATCCATCCATCCATCCATCCATCCATCCATCCATCCATCCATCCATCTATCTATCTATCTATCTATCTATCTATCTATCTATCTATCTATCATCTATCATCTATTTCATTTATTATTGGTTTACAAAAATACTTCAAGACATTATTATCAAACAAAAAAGGGTTTAAAAATTACCTGAAAATATATTGTTCCTTCATTTTCTGATTATCTGAAAATATCACCTTGTAAAAGTCACTCCTTTATTGCCATCTGTAATGATATTATTCCCCCCCTCCCCAAAATAAACCAAAACCCAATGTTTCAAATCTATTTTTGGGGGAATTCAATTGATATGAAATATAACTGTTTGGTCTATCAATTTTAGTTTCAAATCCATCCATACCAATTCAATGTTGATACCAATTTAATGGGACTATCACGCATCCCATGGACTGCAAAAATAAGAAACAAAGACATCCTAGAGACTGAACCTCACCAAAAATATCACTTGAAGCCAAAATTGCCAAACATGGTCATGTCATGAGAGCTGACTCACTCAATAAGTCAATCATGCTGGAGCAATCAGTGGAAAAAGGAGAAGAGGTTGCCCTAATACTCCCTGGCTGGACCCTATATAGCAAGGGTCTTCAAACTTAGCCCTTTTATGACTTGTGGACTTCAACTCCCAGAATTCCTCAGCCAGGCACGTCGTCTGAGGAATTCTGGCAGTTGAAGTCCACAAGTCATAAAAGGGCCAAGTTTGAAGACCCCTGCTACATAGAATGACATTTGAATGTCTATGGCAGAACTGAAGGTGTGAGACAGAATGGGATGGAATCTGCTGATCCATAGAGTGGATGATAGTCAGACATGACTGAATGGTTGATGACGACCATCAATTTAATGTTCTTAAGGACTTGCAATCATTGATTGCAATGCTTGATCAACTGGATCAGCTGATCAACTGATCGCTATGGTTGATCAAAGGCTGAAAATCTATTTGGAATACATTTTCTTTACTAGAGGGCAGAAATAGGCTGCCTTCTTCAAACGTCCTGTTAATAAATACTGTTTCTAGGTCAGACAGCGAGACTTATGCTTAGCTAATTATATCAGTGCAAGAATATTAACAGCCATTCTTACTTTATAAATATTCATTCCACTTGTGCCCTAGAATTATTTTTTCTCCAGCTGCCAGTGACAAATCTGTGATTTATTTCTGTCTGGGCAACTGAGGAAAATTGCACAATTCTTTGTTCTGGTTCTATTTTCACAGAAAGGCATGTAATATATTTGGATCCTCATACTATCCGTAAAAGAATTAAGATTTTTGGAACTAAGAGGCCAAAGGGGGAGTACTCTGAATTTTCCTGACTCCTTCAACATCGTCCTGCCAAATGGGACTTTTTCTAACTGGGTCACAACTTGTTGTATTCTTTAAGAAGGAATCCACATGTCAGAATTTGAACCATAGGTGAATGAATCAACAACCAAGAATTTGGAGATATATCAGTGATCAAGACCGAGATTAAAAAGAATCACCCCAAAGCAAACATTGATTCATTCAGTGGTCCCTATAAATGCTTTACAGTTTAGTTTTGAGAATTCTCTTGATGAAAACAACACGAGGACAAAAATTCCCCTTACTAAATGGAAATAAGGTACATCCAGCAACTTCTTCTGGAGCATCCATGGTGTCTAGGTCGATTGTGACAGGAATAGGTGGTACCACAATTGTCTCAGTTAATTTCCATTTCTAAATGTATGTTTTCTTCCTTAATCATTATAGCAACTCAGAGGTTGAAAATGAGCCAGGGTTTCCTTATAGCTGCAACCAAGGCAAATACAATTCTCAGATGCTTCAATATACTGTAGTTTCCAAATTATGGGAAGAGTTCCCACTTCGAGTATTGCATTTTAAGTACTGGATTTCAAGAGGGCTTAGACAAACTTTAGAGTGACGTCAGTGAAGGCCTCCTATGAAGAGAAATTAAGACAATTAGATATGGCTTGAAATTAGAATTAGGCTTAAAATGGGGAAATGATGGCACTCTTTAAATTTGAAGGACTGTCTTTTCCCGGACACATCTCCCTGACCCACCACAGCTGAGAGACAGGGAATGCTATGGGTCCTCTCTCCTAAAGAGATCTAGCTAGCAGGACCAACAAGGGCCTTCCTCTGTGGTGACTCCCTCCCTCTCAAACACCATCACCTTGGAGAAAAGATTGGCCCCCACTTTGATACTTTCACATGACCCTGAAGATGTGGTTTTGTCAATGGGCCTGGAGACCGCAGAATGGGATGGAGCTGATTAAATGGAACATTTGATTGTTGTTGCTGGGGCTGGGGGCTGGGGCTGGGGGGTTATTGCTTTTTATTCTTTTATATTTGGCTTTTATCTTTGTAAGCCATCTGGAGTCACTGAGAGTGAGTTGGGCTGCCACCTAAAATTTTCATAATTAAATAAATACAATACGCAAATAAATAAAATGCCTGAATAGAGCAACTGAAATAGTCATCTTGTTCTGTTTCATTTATTCTTTGCTTGCAGGTCTTTCAGATATTTTAATGTAGCCTGTCTAGTAAGATTTCCCCATGATCTGAGGTAACAGATCCTTTGATTCTAAATCTTTTGGCAGGAAGCCATGCTCGAAGCAAACTTATCCTTAGGAGATCCCCAAAGTGCTTTGCCTGTCATAGCAACCTGAGATCTTCCATTATTGAAGAGGGCCACCAGGATTAACAACTGCCTGACTGCCAGCTAAACTACAACTCTTTACCAGTAGTATAGAAAATGAGAGCAAGCCCCACTCCCTACCAGCACTGATGATGTAACCTAGTTTGGTAATGAAACATCGACAAGAAAACAATCAAGCTCAGAGAGTACCAAGGACCCCTCATTTCAACCTTAAGCTACGAATATTTTCTTCTATCAGCTCTTTGTTATCGCATCTCTACCTCAAAAGCAGCAGCATCTTGTAGAATTCTGGATACAGCCTTAGGTTCGTCACTGCTCACAAATTACACAAATGCAATTACAAACAAATGTATATCTCATAAATTTATATCTGACAAATCCTGCATGCCAATTTAGATGGCAGTAACTCTGCTGTTTTGATCATCTTCAAAGTGAAGGCTTATGAAATGAAAACCTATCCCCCCACACAGACACTTTTCCTTCTTTACATTTGAAAATACTTGAACAGTTTGTCCTTGCCATCACGGTGCCCAAATACAAAGGAAACTGTCTTTCTGAACCATCTTCGTGACCAGTAACATGAAAAGAGAGGGCAAATAAGTGGGTTTTTAATGGAAAAAATAGAACAGTGTATCATGTGCTCACCCTACCATTTTCATTGGACTGCAAATGTTTAATTACCTTAGAGACAGTCACAGAAACTCCTTCAGTCTGCTATGGCAGCCCGAGGCAATTGAACACCTGTTTGGTAATGCAATATGAAATGGCATTGGGCATCTGCGCGCATTAAAACGGGCAAAACCTTCAATTTTTGGACATCTAAAACATGCTGGCTGATTAGGGATGGAAACAGAAAGACCAAATGCAGAATGGCGCTTCTTCTTTTGGAAAATTAGAGATCTGTGAGTTAAGGGGACGGGGCAATCAAATGTTAAAATGTCATCTGCTCGCTTTTGAATATCTGCAAGCTGAAGGATGTATTAATGAGCCACTTGAGATTCAGCCTTGGTGATGTTCCTTTCCAAATGTTATGGAACCTTATGAATATTCATTGTGGGATTTGGATCCAATTTTATTTTGGATGGATGACATCTAAAGCTACTGTATCTCCAATAGCAACATCCTAGCCTTGACTTGGAAACCTACAGCAAGGGGGTGTCCGCCACCTTTTCCCATATTTCAGGACAGCAGCATTAGCCAAACCTGGGTGAAGGGGGTCACAGCTTCTATTAATGAAAGCTATAAAGGATCTGAACCGAACAAGAAAAAATTAGAAAGGGTCAAGTTTCTCATGCAGTTTGAGTGGCTGATAACCAGCAGTATTCATTAAGGGCAATGTCATCTTGGCCTTAGGAAGCAATTCCATTCTGTAGCTAGATTAAGTATGAGTTGTATGAAAAAACTACACTCTCTTGATAGCCTTGAATTGCCCTGCATTTTGTTTCAATGGAGGACTTCAAATTCTAAGATTGTAGTAGAAGAAGAAAAATCTCCCTCTCATCTAGTAGTCTTTATGATGCATTACTTTATATTATTCTACTCCCCTTCTACTCTTTTGTTCTTGTGGCAGGAAGAAATGACCTGATGGACAACAGTACTACAAATGGTCCCAGAAGTGGTTTCTTCTTCTTCTTCTTCTTCTTCTTCTTCTTCTTCTTCTTCTTCTTCTTCTTCTTCTTCTTCTTCTTCTTCTTCTTCTTCTTCTTCTTCTTCTTCTTCTTCTTCTTCTTCTTCTTCTTCTTCTTCTTCTTCTTCTCCTCCTCCTCCTCCTCCTCCTCCTCCTCCTCCTCCTCCTCCTCCTCCTTCTCCTTCTCCTTCTCCTTCTCCTTCTCCCTCCTTTCTCCTTCTTCTCCTTGACAGAACCAGTTAGATTGTCATACAGACAGAAGAGTCCTGTCAAATTAAGACTTATGAAAGCAGGCACATCTGCATCTGGGTCAAAGTCTATACAGGTAGTTCTTGACTTACAACCACGATTGAGCCCAAAATCTCCACTGTTAAGCAAGACAAGTCAACGGGGAAGCCAGATTCAGTAAGTTACTGGTAAGTTCAGTAAGTTAATAAGTTACTAACTTAACAACTGCAGCGATTCATTTTACAATTGTGGCAAGAAAGGTTGTAAAATAGGGCAACTTAACAACTGTCTTGCTTAGAAACAGAAATTTTGGACTCAACTGTAGTTGTAAGTCGAGGATTACCTGTACTGATGGCTACCTCATAACAATTTCAATACCTTAGAATGTGGTTTTTAAACAAGCCTACGGTGGAATGTAGTAGCTTGTTTTGTTCAGGATCATAATAAAGCCATTTGGGAGAGTGTTAAAACAATTTAGCTACTTTACAGAGATATATGTTGGTCCATAAAGGTCTCCCATCCTTAGCCAACATTGGGAATTCTTTCCCAGTCTTGATGGAATTCTCTCTCAAGTCAGGGATGAGTTTTCTCATCCACTCAACTGGCACATCTTTGGGTAGTTTCTCTGAGATTTTGCTAAATATGTTGTGTGAAACCTATTTGTTTAATTTTATTGATTTACAATTCTTGGAACCCACCCAAGGTGGCATACAATAAGTGATTTTTGATTGATTACATATCTCCAAGTCATTGTTGACTCTTAGTGACTATACAGATAGACTTTCTATTGATGATCTGTCTCCATGTAAGTTCTTTAGATCTTCCAATGGTGCATCTTTGCCATTGTCAATGAATCCATCTACCTTGTTGCTGGTTGTTGTCTTCTTCTTTTCTTCCACCAGTCCCCAGAACAAAGCAAAGACCTAAAAACAGTACATGACACTGTTCCACTCACCCCAAGATGTATGCAAATAACGATTAGCTAACATTAAAACCTAGAACATATTTTTTTAAGAATTCTCTCAAAACCCATATTTTGAAAGCTGTATCCTAACATCTGCATTTTTAATCTCTTTTAATATATGTGGGGGTTGATCAGCAAAGATGATCAGGGGACTGGGGGCTAAAAACATATAAAGAACAGTTGCTGGAATTGGGTTTGTCTAGTTTAATGAAGAGAAGGATGAGGGGGTGACATGATAGCAGTGTTCCAATATTTGAGGGTCTGCCACAAAGAAGAGGGAATCAAGCTGTTCTCCAAAGTACCTGAAAGCAGGACAAGAAGCAATGATGGAAACTAATCAAAGAGTAAAGCAACCTAGAACTAAGGAGAAATTTCCTGACAGTTAGAACAATTAATCAATGGAACAACCTGTCTCCAGAGGTTGTGACTGCTCCAACACTGTCTGAAATGGTATAAGGTTTCCTAGCTAAGCAGGGGGTTGGACTAGAAGACCTCCAAGGTCCCTTCCAACTCTGTTATTCTATTCTATTATTTTTTTGCTATACAAGAACATTCTGGAATTGTTGAAATAGGTGGAAACCAAGACATAGTAAATCTGCAGTTCACATAAGAGTCCTTGAGGGGAAGAGAGTTATAAGATTTGTTTATGTGTAGTATTAAGAAATTATATATACAGCACAAAATGTTGACACATTAATATATCCTTGAGTCTTACTTCTCTAATGATTTGACTTAAGAATGATTGACAGCATATTAAATATTTGCACTAATATTTAAACAAAGAAACTACAGGCATTGGGGGTTTTATCAAGAAAACCCTGACCGCTTTAAATTTATTTTTCCAATGAATTATTCTTATCTCCATTTTTTTTAAAAAAAAGAGAGATAAAAAGTGTCATGTGAAAAATAAAGGTATGTTATGATTAGATGCAATGAAAGTTTGACCTTTGAAGGTTAATATTTTTCCAATTAATTGAAGGGTCCACCGGGGAATAGCTCAGAGGAAGATAATTATATTTCTTGGCTGTGAATTATTGAGTGCTTCATCGGTTTCACAAGGGGAAAGGGGAGAGGAACTGGATTTTTTTTTTTCCTTAAGCGAAAATGAAAACAGAAAAAAAGAGAGGCCAGGGCAAACAATGGAACTGTAGAGAATTATGTTCAGTGTAGATAAAATGAAAAAAAAAAAAAACCTACTTTTTTCCTGTTTCCCTATGATACTAAAACACAGTGTCATCCAATGAACATAAGGTTCCTGACGGAGCTTGGGCCATATCCGGAGGCGTTAGGTCACGACTCGGCGGAAGATCAGGCCGCGGCCTGGGATGCGGCCGCGGCCGCGGCACTGGACCGAGTCGTGCCGCTGCGGCCTCTGACCCGGCGTAGATCTCAATTAGCTCCTTGGTTTACTGAGGAGCTGAGAGAGATGAAACGCCGGAAAAGACGCC
>NW_015393386.1:18060-28976 GCF_001527695.2 Protobothrops mucrosquamatus | reverse complement strand
GTACCTGCGTCCTTCCATCTTTCCAGGCCTTTCCTCTTTTTTACAGAGGGCAGTTCAATCACAAATGTCACGGCCGAGTCAGCCGGGGTTGTCTTTTTGAAATCCCACCATTATCGTATTTTTAGCCATGGTGACATTCGTCGGCTCACCTTGCAGCTTCTCGTGTTGCAGCTAATTAGCGCTGCAATGATTAAGTCTCCGTGTGTGTGTGTGTGTGTGTGTGTGTGTGTGTGTGTGTGTGTGTTGGAGAAGAACTTCTATTTTGGGAAGAAGGTTGAGTATCTAGGCTTCACCATCCAATTTGTAATCAGGTCGGATCCAGGCAAACTTCCCTTTGGAGTTGACCAGCGCCAAGTAGACTTGTTGATCTACCTTATGTGGTGTTTTTAAAAACCCCTTAAAGTCTTTTTTTGGGGGGGGGGATGAGATGGGCTTCTCTCAGTCTTCCTGATAGAGGAGAGCGGTGCTTTTTTTGTAAGAAAAAAGGTGCCGGAACTCATATCTTGTTAATCTTTTATTTTAAAAAATTACATTCAGTTTTTAACAGAAATCTAATTTATTGTATTTAAGGCAAATGTTCATAGTAAATTTTACACTAAAAATTAAAAAAAAGACGTTTTTCAATTCACCAACATTTTTTTAAAATAAAGAAATTATTTACCTTTCACACGTCATCAATCACTGTACACACACCCACACATGTCAGTTGTGTAATGAAACATAACGGTCGCCACCCGCAGTAAGCACTCAGTGCGCGACCACACAACCAATCACAAGCCAAGCAGTGCCACAAGCCGAGCAGTGCCATCACAACCAGCGCTGACGAAGTACGCATGTGTCGGACTCGACACACAAACAGCCCGCCTGCACCATTTTAATGATTTTGCCGCCAACCTGCTACGCTCGACAGGGCGATTCAAGTCCACATGGACCAAACATCAAATTTCCAAAAGTTACTTTTAAAACTTGGAAAATCCATTTTAAAAAATGGTGCTGGAACTCTGTTCCCGTGCGTTCTATAACAAAAAAAGCACTGGAGGAGAGCGAATACATTTATTAATTTCGGTCAAGTGTAATGTTATCCCATCCAACAAGCTGCGACGCTTTCCCATCCTAACTGAAAACATTTAATTTTCTCTTAAACCTCAGGCAGATATCTGAGTGATTCGTGTTAGTCTTCTGGAACAAAAGAGAGCAAATATACACCTGTTTAATTTACGATGATGACCTTTTTTTTTTTTGGTGTCCCGCTTTAGCCTACATGCCACCTAAAGAACTACGAACTTCTAACCTTAGACACAATCAGCCAGGTTCCGCTACTTTCAGAGACCACGATACTAAGCTAATGCAATTGCCTTGCTCCTAGTGATTTTTAAATCATCCAAACGTCCGGCTTTCACCCTGGCGGTAATTATTAGGAGTTTTAGAGTTTCTTTGACTTGATTAGAAGCTGACATTTTCACAAAATTGGAAACAGCATCCTCGGATGATTTGTTGACAGCGGAATGGGACTCCAAAATGCCTTTTCCAACCAAAGGGACTGGTGTTTTAGATGACTGAGCTAAATAAATTGGCTAATGAAGTCACCCTGATGCATAAAGGGAATGTTTTGTAGCCTTCAGAATAATTACTTAAATTACTGCATCTGCCCCTGTGAAGGAAAAATTGTCTGGTGGCACAAAAAGTTGCAGATACGACGTCTCTTCTCCCCCCCCCCCTTTCTAATCAAATAAACTGTGTTTTCTAACTAGGACAAATAGAGGTTTTTAAGAAGAGATTGGGACAGCCATTTGTTCAGAAGGTATAGGGTCTCCTGCTTGAGGAGGGGGTTGGACTAGAAGACCTCTAAGGTCCCTTTCAGCATTTACCTGAAATAAAAACCGTAACCAAAACGGATAAGGCAACACGAATCTCATTAAATGCAAATTGACTACCAAAAGGAAGGACCGTTTTCAAGAAGCGCCAGAGACGTGACACTGATATTGTTTGTTTGCTTGCTTGCAAGAAATTCACATAAAACAAGAGCGTGTCAGTTTGGTATAAGAAGAAGAAGTTAGGTGAAGAATACAAAGCAGCGAAAACAAAGAAAAATGGAATCGTAATTTATTTTAAATCACCTTCCTGGGAAAAGCTGGATGATAAGGAAGAATTCTAATCCTAAAAAAAAAAGAAGGCACTAGAACCCATCCAGGCCCCAGACGGACGCAAGGAACAATTCTATGAAAGTACCTTCTTGTATGCTAATAGAAATTGATGGATTAATATGTGCTGCCTTAAGGCTTTCGTGCCATTTGTTAAGAAGTCTAGATCTGTACAATGAGATATGCAGATCACAATTTTCAATTCTGATGGCGTGGTTTCAATAGCAATAGCACTTAGAAATATATACTGCATCACAGAATAGAATAGAATGGAATAGAATGGAATAGAATAGAATAGAATAGAATAGAATAGAATAGAATAGAATAGAATAGAATAAATGCAGAATAGAATAGAATAGAATAGAATAGAATAGAATATGGAATGGAATAATAATAATAATAATAATAATAATAATAATAATAATAATAATAATAATAATAATAATAATAATAATAATAATAATAATAATAATAATAATAAGAAGAAGAAGAAGAAGAAGAAGAAGAAGAAGAAGAAGAATAGAATAGAATAGAATAGAATAGAATAGAATAGAATAGAATAGAATAGAATAGAATAGAATAGAATAGAATAGAATAGAATAGAATAACAGAGTTGGAAGGGATCTTGGAGGTCTTCTAGTCCAGTCCCCTGCTCAGGCAGAAAACCTTATATCATTTCAGACAAATGGTTGTCCAATGTCTTCCTAAAAACTTCCAATGTTGGAGCATTCACAACTTCTGGAGACAAGTTGTTCCACGGATTAATTGTTCTCACTGTCAGGAAATTTCTCCTTAGTTCTAGGTTGCTTCTCTCCTCTATCAGTTTCCATCCGTTGCTTCTTGTCCTGCCTTCAGGTACTTTGGAGAATAGCTTGACTCCCTCTTCTTTGGGGCAGCCCCTGAGATACTGGAACGCTGCTATCATGTCCCCCCTCGTCCTTCTCTTCATTAAACTAGACATCCCCAATTCCAGCAACCATTCTTTGTATGTTTTAGCCTCCAGTATCCTGATCATCTTTGTTGCTCTTCTCTTTACTCTTTTTGGAGTCTCAAGATCTTTTTTATAATATGGTATTCAAAACTGGATGCAGGATTCCAAGGGTGGCCTTACCAAGACATTGTAAAGTGGTACTAATACTTCATTGATCTTGATTCTGTCCCACTGTTAATGTAATTATTTCCCCATCTAGATCATTTATGAAAATATTGAAGAGTACTGGGCCTAAAACAGAAGCTTGGGGCACCCCAATATAATTTACTTTTATTCATTAAATTTATTAAATTGTTTAATATAACTTATTACATAATGTGCAATATAATTTATTCCAAGCTATAATTTAAGGGAAAATTGATATGTTCTACAGGTGATACATAACTCCATCAACAACAACTGACAAAGCATACTTCATAACAACAAGTATTAGAGATGCCTCAACAAAGATGGAATATTTTATCACATATGGTATTATGTTTTTTTTAAAAAAAAACATGCACACACACCACAAAGTACTGAAAAGAAATTCATAAAAATATTAAAAAAGCAATCCTAAAAATAAAAGTTTGAACTGAAACTGCAGATATTTTTATTAGCTAGGATTCCAGAAAACATAACTCACAAATATATTCCAAGTTTGTTCTTGCAGCTGTCAACATATTTCTTAATAAATCATGACAGCTGCAAGAAGAAACTTGGAATAACAGAGGAAAAGAAAAACCTCGCCAACGATGTTAGACTGAGAAATTAAAATGGAAGGATAGGCAGCAAAGGCAAAATGGACGGGATACATCCTCAATTGTGGTTGAACCACATTCACTCAGGTTACTGTATCCACAACTGTAAGGCAAACTTTGACACATTGAATATGGTTTCTACAGCTTAAGCAGAAACCAGCAACAACTCTATACCATTTTTCTGGAATGGGATAGGGTTTCCTGCCTGAGCAGGGGGTTGGACTAGAAGACCTCCAAGGTCCCTTCCAACTAATGAAGAGAAGGACGAGGGGTGACATGATAGCAGTCTTCCAATATTTTAAGAGGTTGCCCCAAAGAAGAGGGAGTCAAGCTGTTCTCCAAAGCACCAGAAGGCAGGAGAAGAAGCAACGGATGGAGAAACTAATCAAGGAGAGAAGCAACCTGGAACTAAGGAGAAACTTCCTGACAGTTAGAACAATTAACCAGTGGAACTCTTTGCCTCCAGAAGTTGTGAATGCTCCAACATTGGAAGTTTTTAAGAACCATTTGTCTGAAATGGTATAGGGTTTCCTGTCTGAGCAGGGGGTTGGACTATAAGATCTCCAAGGTCCCTTCCAACTCTATTATTGTTATTGTTATTGTTGTTGTTGTTGTTGTTATTATTATTATTATTATTATTATTATTATTATTATCTTTTATTCATTAGACATGAACCTCAGTCAACTGAACATTCAAATTGGCTGGCGCTAATGGTTGACACGGGTTGCTACCAGCATCCAGCATTGCTACCAGCATAATTATTATTATTGTTGTTGTTGTTGTTGTTGTTGTTGTTGTTGTTATTATTATTATTATTATTATTATTATTATTATTATTATCATCCTTTCTCCAGCTTCAACACTTCATGCATTTCCTGAAGCAAACTGGAGCCAATGTAATTCCATTTTGTGCTGTGCTAACAGGCCCGTTCTCTTTTTCTAGCCACTTTTTGCTTTTAAATAGCTATCTTGCCAAAAAGTGTGGCTGTGTGATTCACCATCTAAATGTAGGGACTTCCAGATGGCTCACGTTGCTCTCAGCCGAAAGACGCTTAGAGCAATTCTCTCCTCGACGCCCCCCGACAGGTTTTTGGATGGCAATAAAAGAGAGAGAGAGAGAAGAGCGGGGACTCGTAAGCACTTGCTGGGGGCTCTTTTCTATAAAAATCTAAAAATGGAGCAGCGATTTGTAGCTTAGGTTTCCTTCTCCATCCTGCTCCTAATTCTTGGAATATATGATGAATTTGGCACTTAACAATTCATAAATCTCCATCTCAGAAGGCGAAGCAGCTTTTTCCTGGCTTGTCCCAAAGATGCTTTTTTTTCAGGAGGAAACTGGACTTTCTTGTTTTTCCTTTGAAGACGTTTCGCTTCTCATCCAAGAAGCTTCTTCAGCTCTGACTTGGATGGTCCTTCCATCCCCACCATCCAGTCAGAGCAGAAGCAACTTTGGGACAAATAGGATCTGGATGATGGAGAATCTCCATAGATATTTTCTTTGACTGGTTTCTTCACTCTCTGTCTCTCTGTCTCTCTCTCTCTCTGTGTGTGTCTCTGTGTCTCTGTTTCTCTCTCTCTGTCTCTCTGTCTCTGTCTCTGTCTCTGTCTCTCTGTCTCTCTCTCTCTCTGTCTCTCTGTCTCTCTCTCTCTGTCTCTCTCTCTCTCTCTCTCTCTGTGTGTGTCTCTCTCTCTGTCTCTCTCTCTCTGTCTCTGTCTCTGTCTCTCTCGCTCCAGAGAGAGAGAGAGAGAGAGAGTTTTTTCCACAGACTGGAGAGTGCGTGGTTTTGTGTGCTGCCAGCATCCCACAGATGGAGCCTTGCTTGTTTGTGCGGACAGGTTGCTGGCATGCCACGGCCCAGTATTGGTCCACGGACCAGGGGTTGGGGACCCCTGATTTAAGGGCCTAGTATTTTGAAAACTAGGGTCGATTTATAGGCGCAATGCCCCTGAAGGGATAATTTAGCCTGATGCACTTTGGGCTGTCAAATGAATATAAATTCTTTCAACAGCAACCAGTCATTTTTTTAAAAAAATCCTTCTTATTTTAATTCCTGTCCCTGAGCCAATGCTGTCCGACCTCAGCTCCACTTGCTTCGCTGTCCAGTCGGTCCCCCTGAATGTCTGTTTGTGTTACTGTCCTCTTCAAATCGCCCCTTGAACGTGACACTTTATTTTTGATAACTGCCAGAAAAGTCAGGAAGATGGGCATTGGAGATGAATGTGTCTGGAGGTCACGCCACGTACACAAAGCACAGTAGGGTTGATTTTGAGAAAATCTCACATCATGAGATTTTTTTGGGGGGGGCATCCTACTAAAAGGGGGGGAGGAATCTTGATATGGGGGGGGGGGCTTAGTCATTCCTTGCTAGGAGACTCAGAGATTTATCTGCCTCCATCATTGCACTTTTGCAGAACAAAGAGGAACCAAACAACTGTACTCAAGAAAACACAAAAGCAACAATGGTACTACTTATGCACATAAGTTGTGCTGGACGTAAACACTGTAAGAAAGAGAGAGAATTCCAAAAAGCAGGAATCTAGCTTGAGCCTGGAGTAGTGAAACAGGTTTACAATTTTGAGAGAGAGAGATTTGTTGAAGGCAATTATCTAGTGAGGTATCTGAAGAAAAGATGCCCAGCCATTAAGAAAAGAAGTACTTTACTCCAGAAAAGCAGGAAAGGGTGAGGAAAAAACTCAAATTTCATTTTTTTCCCCCACCTCAAGCACAAAATCTAGAAGCGGTTTCCAAGTGGCAATAAAACGATTCCTATTTTGACATGTTAGAATTTGGAAAGGATCTAACATCTCAGAATAGATGATTGATTTCTAACCAAGTTCTAATTAATAGGTAGGTGACATTGTTATTTTTAGTGATTTAGTGATTTTTATCTATTAATGTGGATAGTTGGGATTTTCTGAGATTTTATTATTCGTGTTTATTTAATAGATGAATTTATTTGTTTATTAACTGTTTGTAATATGGCTACAGTTAAGCTTATTTTAAGATATTCACTCATTATTATGATCCGGACAGTTGCTTGTTTGTTAAAATATGTGATTGTACCTTTCCTTATTTTATCCTAAATCCCCTATTTCCTTCCCCCCATCCCCATCCCTTACCATACCCATATTGTTCCTAATTTCCCCTTATCTATATAAACTCAATAAAATATTGTTTTAAAAAAACTATTCCTATTTTTTTTTTTCTTTAATCGGTACAGTCTCTGCTAGCTCCATCAGTTTTTGCAACCAATTCCTCCACTGTGGGAATCAACATAGTCTTCCATTTCTGAGTAGAAGAGTAATCTTGCTGCTGTCAGGAAAGCGCTTGAAAATAAAAAATAAAATAAAATAAAAGTGTGTTCTGAGGCTTCCTGCCAGATCCGTTACCTCTTAAGGTCTCCAAAGCGGGCGTGCCGTATTCACGCGAAGGGGCTAATGGACTTTTTTTTCTAGCACGCAGCTCTCCGGAATATTTGATGTGAAGTGTGGAAACGGCAATCCCTTACGGAGATCCAGGGCCCAAGCTCTTGACCGCTGGCCTCAGCTGAAAGCAAGACAAGTCCAGAATTTCCTTTTAAGATATCGCAGTGGAACAGGGAAAGGTAGAACAATCTCAGCGAGTGGAGGATTTCGTTTTATTTCACAGCTTGTTAGGGTGCAGGCTTTCCACCCCTCTCTCTTTATTACTCAGGGCTGCCCCCTGAATTAGAAAGAGGCCGTTTGATTTCACGATACGGTTGTGGAATAATTTTGATTTCACAGTACCCTTGGCTAATATTTTTGAAGTCCATGAAGCTCTGAGCACACGATTATACGAAGACTTCCTTCCTTCCCTGGTATAACTGGTGGTGTCGTGTTATAAGGCTATAATTCACAGCTTTCCTGCATTTCTCTCTCTCTCTCCTTCCCCCTCTACCCTCTTTTCCTCTCCCTCTCCTTCTTTCTCTCTCTCTCTCCCTTCTCCTTCCCCCTCTCCCTTTCTCTTCCTCTCCCTCTCCTCTCCCCTCTTCCTCCCTCCCTCTCCCTCTCTCTCCCTCTCCCTTTCTCTTCCTCTCCCTCTCCTCTCCCGTTCCCCTCTCCTTCCCTCTCCCTCTCTCTTTCTCTCCCTTCCCTCTCTCCCTCTCCTTCCCTCCCTCTCCTTCTTTCTCTCCCTCTCCCTTCCCCCTCTCCATCTCCCTCTCCCTTTCTCTCCCTCTCCCTCTCCTCTCCTTCTCCCCTTTCCCTCTCCCTCTTTCTCTCCCTTCCCCCTCTCCCTTTTCCTCCTCCCCTCTCCCTCTTTCTCTCCCTCTCCTCTCCTCTCCCCTTCCCCCTCTCCCTCTTTCTCTCCCTCTCCCTTTCCCTGCTTCCTTTCCCCCTCTTCTTCTTCTTTCTCTCCCTCTCCTCTCCTCTCCTTTCTCTCCCCTTCCCATTCCCCCTCTCCTTCTCCTCTCCACTTTCCCCTCCTCTCTCCCTCTCCTCTCCTCTTCCCCTCTCCATTTCCCCTCTCCTTCTCCCTCTCCCTCACTCTCTCCCTCTCTGCCTCCCCCCCCTCTCTGAAAATTTGGGCATGCTTCCTATCACATCCAGGTGTATCCAGAGTGGGGATAAAAAAGTCAAAATGGCACCTGCAATTTAACAGTCAAAACTGCAGGCCTTTTAACATGCATTTCAATTTGTTGACACGTGTTCATTTTTTTTAAATTTACAATGAAAAAAAACCCTCTAAGAATATTTACTGAGTCCATGGTTACAATGAGCCTCTTTGTATCATTATTATTACTATTACTATTACTATTACTATTACTATTACTATTACTATTACTATTACTATTATTATTATTATTGTTGTTGTTGTTGTTGTTGTTGTTGTTGTTGTTATTATTTGCAAACCTCTATCAACCTCTTAATATGCCCCACAAATTACAAATGGAATTGAGCTCTGAATAATTGTGCATGTGCAATCTTAACAATTTGTAAATAAACGTTTGAACTAAGTTTCCTCTGTAAAATATATATAAAAAGCACACACATAGGAAACACCTGTGGCTGTTCTTGTGTGGCATGCTGTACCAATCCCCTACGAAAGCAGGGGAAATAAAACAGCTCAATTTACTTTCAGTCAGTCAATAGTATCTCTTCGCTGAAATGATAAGATAGATCTCTCTAGCTGCGTTATTATTTTGCACCGTAATTCTGCGTACGATTGTCAAGGGACGCATGCATAATACCCAAATCTTATCTCTTGACTATTAGAAATTTCACTCCATCACACGCCTGCCTTAGAATGTCTCCTTTTCTTGAGCTATCACGGAAGCATAGTAAGCTTCCTCTAAAAGGCATAGATTCATAGACCTGGAAGGGACCTTGGAGATCTTCTAGTCAAACCCCCTTCCCAAAGCAGAAGTCCTTATTCCATCCTGGACAAATGGCTGTCCAACTACTTCTTGAAAATCTCCGGTGATGGAGCACCCACAACTCCAGGAGGCAAGTTGTTCCATTGTTCTCCTGGTTTGGAAATGCCTCCTTATTTCCAGGTTGGCTCTTCCTCTGAGGAGCTTCCACCCATTGCTTCTTGTCCTGCTCTCCGGTGCTATGGGGAGTAAATTGACACTCTCTTCCCTGTGACAGCCCTTCAAGTTGCTATCGTGTCACCCCTAAGCCTTCTCTTTGTTAGGCTATCATACCTATTTCCCTTAGCCATTCATTGTATGGCTGATTGGTTGCTAGAATAGAATAGAATAGAATAGAATAGAATAGAATAGAATAGAATAGAATAGAATAGAATAGAATAGAAGTAGGAAATAATATGTAGAATAGAATAGAATAGAAGTAGGAAATAGAATAGAATAGAATAGAATAGAATAGAATAGAATAGAATAAGGAAATAATATGTAGAATAGAATAGAATAGAAGTAGGAAATAGAATAGAATAGAATAGAATAGAATAGAATAGAATAGAATAGAATAGAATAGAATAGAATAGAAGTAGGAAATAATATGTAGAATAGAATAGAATAGAAGTAGGAAATAGAATAGAATAGAATAGAATAGAATAGAATAGAATAGAATAGAATAGAATAGAATAGAATAGAATAGAATAGAAGTAGGAAATAATATGTAGAATAGAATAGAATAGAAGTAGGAAATAGAATAGAATAGAATAGAATAGAATAGAATAGAATAGAATAGAATAGAATAGAATAGAATAGAATTGGAAGGGATCTTATAGGTCATCTAGTCCAACTCCCTGCTTAAACCGGAGTCCCTACACCATTCCTGACAGATGGCTGTCCAGTCGCTTCTTGAAAGCCTCCAGTGATGAAGCTCCCACAGCTTCTGAAGGCAACTTCTGTTCCATTGGTTGATTGTTCTCACTGTCAGGAAATTTCTCCTTATTTCTAGGTTGAATCTCTCCTTGATCAATTTCCATCCATTATTTCTTGTCTGGCCTTCGGGTGCTTTGGAAAACAGTTGTCCCCCTCCTCTCTGTGACAGCCCCTCAAATATTGGAACCCTGCTATCACGTCTCTCCTCTTCACTAGACTAGCCCTGCCCAGTTCCTGCAACCGTTCTTCGTATGTTTTAGCCTCCAGTCCCCTAATCATCTTTGTTGCCCTTATAGTTGGGGAAAATCTACTTGTTCCTATAGGAAAAAGAACAGAAGGTGTCCTGATCTGGACTGGAAACACTGAAGCATCATCATGACACTCTTTCTTACACATACACACACAAACCCACACACCATTTTCCATGAATCGCATAAGGTCTAATCTCAACGGGTGAAATTTTTTTCAAAGAACTTCGGAAAAGCAGGATGCTAATCCCACTTTTATTTTTCAGAAAGAGATCTCTTTTTTTTTCCTGGTTCATTGCTGCACAATGTCTGCGTGGCACTGAAGGAGGGGGTGACAGAAAAAGGGGAGCATAAAGCACTGGTGAAAATTCCTGCCTATGCTTATGGCAATGCTTGGCACCCCAGGATGCTTCAGCCTGTTCCAGAGTTAATTGTTGCACATCTATTCATTTCACGCTGCTCAATGCTCAGCAACAGAGACAATTTC
>NW_015393386.1:14359-15435 GCF_001527695.2 Protobothrops mucrosquamatus | reverse complement strand
TGATTTGGCCACAGCTGTTCCAGGACAAGGGAGAGCCATTAAAACACTCCCATTTAAAGTAAACTAAAATTATTTCCAGGACATTGAACAAGGTCTATGAGCTTGTCCAGAGAGCCATTAGAGAGAAAAGATTCTCCATTCCTGATTCTTGTAAACTTTGTCTTTAAGTTTGCAGAGGGAGCTGAAATAATACTTATTTTAGAGTGTGACGCGAAAACCTCACTATTTCAGCCCTGCCTTTCATGGTTCTAATTCTATCACAAGTGGGTAAATATTTAGACCTGTGTCTAGATCAGCATTTTAGCCATCTCTCAGTTCAATAAACTAAGTGTGTTTTTCAACACGTTTAGCATCATACCACACAGCTGTTCCCCACTATAAATTGGTGCTATCCATCTATCTTTGAGTTATTGCACAGCAACCTCCAGATAACAATCACTATCTCCGTTGCCACCTTGTCACTCTTGGGCTTGTTCCAAAGAATGGCCAATCCTGTTGTCCTGACTGGAAAGTAAAGCCTTACCTGGAATTCAGGAGAAACTTCCTAACAGTGAGGACAATTAACCAGTGGAACAGCTGGCCACCAGAAGTCGTGGGCACTCCAATACTGCAGGTTTTTAAGAAGAGGCTAGACAGTCACTTGTCTGAAATGGTATAGGTTCTTCTGCTTGAGCAGGGGGCTGGACTAGAAGACCTCTGAGGTCCCTTCCAGCTTCTATTCTATTCCATTCCATTCTATTCTATTCTATTCTATTCTATCCCATCCCATCCCATCCCATCCCATTCCATTCCATTCCATTCCTTTCCATCCCATCCCATCCCATCCCATCCCATTCTATTCTATTCTATTCTATTCTATTCTATTCTATTCTATTCTATTCTATCCCATCCCATCCAATCCCATCCCATCCCATCCCATCCCATCCCATCCCATCCTATTCTATTCTATTCTATTCTATTCTATTCTATTCTATTCTATTCTATTCTATTCTATTCTATTCTATTCTATCCATTTCTTTCCATTCCATTCCATTCCATCCCATCCCATCCCATCCCATCCCATCCCATCCCATCCC
>NW_015393386.1:5397-6648 GCF_001527695.2 Protobothrops mucrosquamatus | reverse complement strand
TTTATTGACTCTCGCTTCTAATAAAGTAGGCCATTAAGTGGGACGATGAATGGAGACCATCACAAAAGTCCTGAGCAGTTTGACTGGTGCTCCCTGTCTCAGAGTTGGGTAATGTTTAATTAAGAGTTGGAATCTTATGGGTATTTAAAACATTGTTAGGATATATATAGATATCCTTGGAACAGAATTCTGTGCATTTACTGAAAAATAAATTGTACTGTGATGAACTGGGCTTATCCCTGCAAAGTAGGCAGGAGCCGGTTGGTGGTTAAGGCACCAGATTAGAAAGTGGGAGATGGTGAGTTCTAATCCAGTTTTAGTCATGAAGGCCAACTGGGTGACTTTGGGCCAATCACCAGAAGGTGGTGAGTTCAAGTCCCACTGTAGCCGTGAAAGCTGGCTGGGTGACTTTGAGTCAATCACCAGAAGATGAGTTCTAGTGTGGTTCTAGTATTGGCTTAGTCATGAAATCCAGCTGGGTGTCTTTGGGCCAATCACCAAAAGATGGTGAGTTCAAATCCCACCTTAGCCATGAAAGCCAGCCGAGTGACTTTGGGCCAGTCCCTCTCTCTCAGCTCAACCCATCTCACAGGGTGGGCAAAATAGGAGGAGGAAGAGGATGTGTTTGTTGCCTTGTGTTATTTGTAAAAAAAACAAACCCCAAAACAAATAAATAAATGAAATAAAATAAAGAAAAACGATGTCCCAAAGTTTGAAAACAACTATAATCCATGTTGAGCCTTTTGGAATGAACCATTTTAAATGAAGCATCTATTTTTTTTTAAAAAAAAAAAAAAGGTGAAGAAAAAAAAAAGATAACACATGTTTTAATGGTTGAAAAACTTGTCAGTTTTTCTTAAGGCTGGGTGTTCCCTCCAGGCACTGGGTTTGGATTACAGGAGTGTTTTGTTATTATCTTAGTGGTTGAAGGGCATGTTTTTTTCCATGCAGGTGATACAATTTGCTGAAATAAATAAATAACAATCTGATTTTACGGTTTCTGTTATTAACTTTTTGCTTTTTTTATGCTGCTTGAGATCCACCTTGGTGAGATAGACAGAGAGAAAAATTCTTTTATTTTTTTTAAAAAAATTATTCTTCGGTTTTGCACCTTCTTTTCCACCTCCTTCGGATGCAGTTTAGGGGTACTAGCCGATCATCTCCTCTTCTCAAAATAAGAAAAACCATTACATTATTTTTCTATAACATGTAAATACACCAAATTTTATATAATTCTACCCCTTCATCCCC
>NW_015393385.1:9299-14625 GCF_001527695.2 Protobothrops mucrosquamatus | reverse complement strand
CATGGAGTAATACATTTTCTACCTCAACCTTTTATAATGTGACTTTCTGGTGTGGCTGTAAAAAAGTTTTCCCCCTTTGAAGGAGAGGAATCCAAATGTTCATCCCTAAACATTTTTGCATGCCTGCATATATTTTTAACTACTGTTTTGATTCCTCGAAGAAGCAGTCAACGTGGCCCAGAAAAGTTTTTTCTACAACATGCTGCATTTTTACTAAGTGGTGTAGGATCGAAGAGGCTGCAGCCTTTCCAGCTGGGAGGAATAATGGGAGTTGTAGTACAGCGGAAACTTCTTATTTCCAATGGGATCGCCCTCTGATGAGCTGCCACCCATGGCTTCTCGCCCTATCCCTAGGTGCTATGGAGAATAAATCAAGGCCTTCTTCCCAGTGACAGTCCATCAAGTATTGGAAGATGCTATCAAGTGTCCCTTTCTTCATTAGACTAAGCATACTTAGTTCCCTTAGCCATTCATCATATGATGACATATTCATACTGAGCTATCAGAAGACAGAACAAGAAGCAAAGGATGGAGACTAATCAAGGAGAGAAGCAACCTAGAAGCAAAGAGGAATTTCCTGACAGTGAGAACAATTAATCAGTGGAACCGCTTCCCTCCAGAAGTTATGGGTGCTCCAAGACTGGAGGTCTTCAAGAAAAGATTGGACAGCCATATGTCTGAAAGGGTCTAGAGCAGTGATGGTGAAACTTTTAGAGACCGAGTGCCCAAACTGAAACCCAAAACCCACTTATTTATCGCCAGGTGCCAGGTGGGCATGGCCCACTGGGTGGGCATGGCTGTGATGGTCATGGCAGACTGGGTGGCTGTGGCCAAGGTGGGCATGGTCACCTTGATGTTGCTCATGGGGAGGGATGCCTGTGGGGGCCGGGCAGGGTTGGGGGAGATCCAGAGGGTCTCTGGCAGGTGGGGCGGTGGGCAGGAGGCTCGTCCTGCGGGGTGAGGTGAGGCAAGGTGAGGTGAGGCAGGGCGGGGGTGCCATTGTCACAGGGCAAGGCGAGGCAGGGGCTGGAATGGCTGCTGCCTGACACCATCAGCCCCTGCACACAGAGGCCAGCGAGTGCAATGTCTGTAAGTAGCCACAACCTGCCGGCCCCTCAACTGGCACACTCTTGGGCTCTGCAGCCCGCCGTCAGCAGTTCAGAGAAGCTGCCTCTGAGTTGGACAGCCAGCCGACAGCTGAGGAGGCAATGCCCAGGAAAAGGAGAGCACGCGAGGCCAGGAGGGACAGGATGGGGGCGGGAGGGAAACCAGCCGTGCTGGGATGTATCTGGCACATGGGACCTCAGCGAGTTATCGGGTGGCTGGTTGAAGAGGGACAGTTGCCATCTCCGGGGCATGGCGCGCGTGCCCACAGAGAGGGCTCTGAGTGCTGCCTCTGGCACGCGTGCCATAGGTTCACCACCACTGGTCTAGAGTTTCCTGTTTGAGCAGGGGGTTGGACTAGAAGACCTCCAAGGTTCCTTCCAACTCTGTTATTCTGTTAATTGGACCTTTGATCTCATAATAGGTTGTATCAACCTCCCTCCTGGTGGTTCCCCCTCCTCACTGCATTTCATCACCACAATGCACAAAAGCACTAGCTTGTTGTGTGCATTGGCTTGACGGTTTCCACATGAAAGTTGTCATACAATTAACGAGCAAATGAATACGGGAAGAAGGGTTGCCATTTTTTATTTATTTATTTATTTATTTTGTGAACGCTCTTTGTCACCAAACGACTTGCAGCTCTTCGGGAGGACTTGATTTGCATCACAACATTGGACAAATTTTCAATCACTCTGATTTAATTCAGGGGTCCTCTGAATCCAAGGCCGAATCGACCCATTTATCAGCTTGAATCCTGTCTTGCAGAATAGGAATGTAATTAAAAGAGATAACCAACTCAATAATGAGGGTGGGGGGAATGCAGCATTGTGCTCGACAAAGTCTGAGATTCTCTTTGAAGATTCTCTTTATATTTACAATTCTGAACCACATACTCGGAGCAAACTGAGCCATCTAAGGCTGCAATCAGAGTTTCTTTTACTTCTTCAGGTTTCATCCCCCATTATTATTATTATTATTTTTATCTTCATTTACCGTTATACTGACAGTAATAATTTCAGGTAGCTTTCTAAAATCAAGCACCCTTCTGAGCGTGCAATGAATCAGTAAATGATAGCATCTTTGCCCATAGACAAAATATAATTCTAATGGATGCATTTATGTATTTGCTGGGTCATTCTCCAGGAGCATAAACTGATCTAATTCCCTATTGATGGAAGATCGCATGAAATGGATTTTCAATTACACCACGGATGCATGTAGATGCCCATGCAAACTTAGAAAATCATGGGCTTAGTGGAAATAAGCCATCACTTTTGTACAAATGCTCCTTGATTGATGGGAGCGTCCGTGGAATTTTTCATGCTTTAATCACTGGCGTGGCAATGAATCCACCTTGCTGTGAGTCATCCTTTTCTTTCTTTCATTCATTCATTCTTTCCCAGTGCTTCTCTTAGAGAATTCGGTTTTTGCCTAGTGTGTCTGAAGTGGAATAATCTGAACCTGATCATTTGTGCCTCAAAGGACAACTTGTGTTGATTTGTTTCAGGATCCCGTTTGTTTGTAGATGATGTTCTTAGGAGTCTTCTACAACACCATAAACATCAGAAACATCAATGCCCTTTCTATCCTGCTGGATTAGAACATATCCTCCGGGACTTCCAGATCCAGACAGGTTGAGGCCAATCAAACAGACTTTGTGGTAGTAGACAAGGACCCGCAGACAGCAGTGGTGATAGCTTTAGCAGTGCCAAGTGACAGTAACATCGGGAAGGCGTACGAGAAACTGGACCTGAAGGAGGAACTAGAAGAGGATGTGGAAAGTCAAGACCTACATGGTCCAGGTGCTGGTAGCACCGATCAGGGCTGTGTCTCCTAAGCTGAGAGAGGGGCTCCAACAGATCCCAGGAACAACATCAGAACTTTCTGTCTAGAAGTGTGCAAGACTAGGAATGGCTCAGATCCTTTGCAGAACCCCTCAAAGTCCAACAGAGAACCTGAGATCTAGGAAGGCCACATCAACGAACCAGAATTTTTTTCCCTGTTACTAAATTTTAGCATCCAGGACATACCCCACATTTGGTTCCAGATCCCAGAACTGAAAAGAAGTGAATCTGATTCAAAATGAAACTTAGCGTTTCTAGCAATTTCCACCTGACTTTTGTAAGAAACAGTTATTGTAGTGAAAGAAATGTCTGGTTTCAGATTAAGTTTGGACGTGGCTTTTTACAAATAGATATGACCTGGCAACTGTACAGCACCGCATTGCTTCTTCATCAAAATGAGCAAGAGCCATGCAGCTGATTGAAAACAAAGTTTGCTGGATTCAATCAGTCAAACAGAATAGAGCTGGAAGGGACCTTGGAGGTCTTCTAGTCCAATCCTCTGCTCAAGCAGGAGACTCTATACCATTTCAGACAAGTGTTGTAGATTCCTTTGGAATGCTTTGCAAGAAAATATTTCTAACACCTTAACTTTTTTTCTGTCTCAAATGTGATTTAAATACAATAAATATTGATTATTAATCATTAGAATACAGATTTTGTCTTAAACTGTGCAATAAGTAAGGCCACACTTGGAATACTGCATCGAGCTTTGGTCACCACGATGTAAAAAAGATGCTGAGACTCTAGACAGAGTACAGAGAAGAGCAACAAAGATGATTAGGGGACTGGAGGCTAAAGCATATAAGGAACGGTTGCTGGAATTGGGTATGTCTAGTTTAACGAAGAGAAGGAAGAGGGGGGACATGATAGCAGTGTTCCAATATCTCAGGGGCTGCCCCAAAGAAGAGGGAATCAAGCTATTTTCCAAAGCGCCTGAAGGCAGGACAAGAAGCAACGGGTGGAAACTAATCAAGGAGAGAAGCAACCTAGACCTAAGGAGAAACTTCCTGACAGTTAGAACAATTAACCAGTGGAACAACCTGCCTCCAGAAGTGGTGAATGCTCCAACACTGGAAGTTTTTAAGAAGAGACTGGACAGCCATTTGTCTGAAATGGTGTAGGGTTCCTGCCTGAGCAGGGGGTTGGACTCGATGACCTCCAAGGTCCATTCCAACTTTATTATTATTATTATTATTATTATTATTATTATTATTATTATTATTATTATTATTATTATTATTATTATTATTATTATTATTATTATTATTATTATTATTATTATTATTATTATTATTATGGAATATGGAAAATACATTTAGAACATCACTTTTTTTGAATTCCCCCAAAAGATCCATGCAGGTCTTTTCTTTATTTACAAATTCCATTTTTTGAATAGTGCTTAACGACGAGAAAGCTGTTCAACACAGCTTTCTTTTCGGAAGATGCTCAGAAAACTCAGCTTTGTTTTTTTGAAAATGTTCAGAGGCCCTCAATTTAGGTCATTTCAAGTCAAGCAAGCCTGTGGTGTGTACATAATTGCCGAGTTCACATTCTAAACATGAGCTCAAAAGAAAGAGAGACTGGAAGGCATGGGATAAAATAATCAGTTCACTAAATATAGGCAGTAAAACCTCTGAAAATTATTGCTTTCGTGGAAGGTTTAATCAGTCAGTTCAGTCCTGCTTATCAATATGAGAACATAATTACTGAAAAGACGGCAAGTAACATTTCTAGCAGATGCATATTAACTTATTAAAATCAGACAATAGTTTAAACCAACATTCTTTTCCTTATTCATGCTTTCTGGACTCAACTTCACTAAGATGGAACGTCAGAAGCGAAATGCACATTAGTGTTGACATAAAGTCTATTATCCTGCAAATTTTCTTCTCAGGTTTTGTACATTAAGACCTTGGAGATGTTCTGGACTGTCTCTCATAGAATCTGAAAATAAGATTTGATGTACCACAGTGGAGCTATGAAGGTTCTTGACTTCGCAGCCAATCCACACACACAAATCATGCATATTCATCACCCATTTGTTACTGGTGCAAGCAAGGGCTAGCAAGTTTGATGACTTGCCAAAGATGAATCACAAGGACTGCGTTTCCAGCTCTGTTGTCCGATTTTTATGTGACTTGGGATTTGTCTTAGTGTTGTATATGGACTCAGCTATCAAGCAATAGGGAGAAAGCAGAACTATTTAACTCGTTTTTTGCATCTGTCTTTACACAAAGGGAAAAAACAGACCAACCTATCAAAAATAGTGCCATAAAAAACAGTATAGAAACACAAGTTAAGATAGGCAAGAAAATGATAAGTGAGCACCTGTCCAGCCTAGACGAGTTCAAATCACCAGGACCAGATGGATTACA
>NW_015393385.1:0-8476 GCF_001527695.2 Protobothrops mucrosquamatus | reverse complement strand
GAACAATTAACCAATGGAACAACCTGCCTCCAGAAGTGGTGAATGCTCCAACACTGGAAGTTTTTAAGAAGAGACTGGACAGCCGTTTGTCTGAAATGGTGTAGGGTTCCTGCCTGGGCAGGGGGTTGGACTCGATGACCTCCAAGGTCCCTTCCAACTTTATTATTATTATTATTATTATTATTATTATTATTATAATTCTTTAAAAAAACAAGGCTAAAATCAAGAAGACTTTTCCTGTGGTCTAAACCCAATCAATACACCATCCAATGACTTTTCAAGACACTATAAAAGGAGGTCAATGCACATGCTCAGATGGGAATCAGCAACACGTCAACAATGCTGTGAAAAGTGGATCAAAAGACCCCTGTCAGATAAAAGGTGGTATTCTTTAAAAAAAAAATGTTTTTGAAAAGATCCAAATTTATTAACTTCTTCAATTACCAAGAGATTACCTTGACATCTGAGTTATAGACTCTTTCCTAATATACTACGGAATTGGCTTTTGTGGCACCATCTGCTCCAGAATTCATCAGCAATTAGAAGCTAAAAATATGTTGCTGTGTGTCTTTAATAGGAATCTTTGGCTTATGAATATTATGAATTATTTTTTGTTATCCTGCGCTTTGATCTTCAGATCCCAAAGCCTGTTGAGTAGATAAATTAATTGAACTGGGCAACATCGTGCAGCACAGATAAATATGATTATGCCCATTTAACAGATTAATTGATGAGTTAATTGGCATGCAGATAAGATATACCATCTGCCTGAGGTTGCACAGGAAACACCAAAAGGCATTGAAATCTACCACTATCACAAAACATCTGGGATCCAGAATGCCTGGCATTTGTTCTCCATTAATGGCCACTAATTTTTGCCAAAGTTCCTATTATTGTGCATTTTTTCTGTACTTCACTGGGCTCTTTTCTGGATTTGTTGCCTCTGAACTTAGTTTAGCCAACCAGCTGAGGATTGTGTAGATTTGAAAATATCTTTTGCTAACGGAATGTTGCACATTTCTTATTATGAGCGAGCAAGAAAGAATGAATGCTGATTTGCTCATAAAAATGGAGAACTCGGCAACTTTAATAGGAATGGAGAAATTGGTCTATTAGTAGTTCTTACTATTGTTGCATATATTTATTCACTCTGAAGTCTGTTTCCATCCCATTTAGGCATCAATTTTTGGTTAGAAACACATATGAAAAACTGCAGTCTTCTCAATATATTCTCGTTACAAATTGCACGCCTTGGTGCACATTTCTCCCTAAAATATGCATTTATTCTAAAATAGTGGCTGTGGTCCCACACCACACCTAATGTGAGTGTTGAATTGACTCAGTTGCAGCTGTAAACTGGGTTGAAAAAACTAACCATGCCTTTAGCTTATCCAATGTTAAGATAGTTTTAAAAAGCAGTAGCTCAGTCTTTGACTGACTTGGCTAAGCATGTTGTGTGCATTTTAACTCTAAAATGGGCGTTTTAAAAAGCTAATCACAATTGGCAAAGAATTAAAACCAAAGAGTGTTGGGCTCGCAATCCAAGTTATAGTTTTGGAAGTGAGATCAAAGCAGTTCATTTTAAAAAGAGGATGGATAAAAATCATTGTTATGTATGTCATACATAAAGAGCCACTTTGGTCTAATAGTTAAGGCACCAGGCTAGAAACTAGGAGACCATGAGTTCTAGTCCCACCATAACTATGAAAGCTGGCTGGGTGACTTTGGGCCAATCACCAGGAGATGGTGAGTTCTAGTCCTGCCTTAGGCATGAAATCCAGCTGGGTGATGCTTTGGGCCAGTACTTCTGTCCTAGCCAAATTCACCTCCCAGGTTTGTTGTTGTGGGGAAAATTGGAGGATGAAGGAATATTAGATACGTCCTCTGTCTTGAGTTTTTATAAAAACATAAATAAAGGCAGGATATAAATGAATAATAAAAATAAGTAGTATATAAACATTGTAATCCAAGGCAAAAGTATAAGTCAACATAAATCTCGATATTTACATGGCAGATCTATGAAAAAGACCTTCAGCATATGTCAGAACTGACTTCCAAGGAAGAAATGGTGAATTAAAGATGGCTCCACCAAAAACCGAGTGGATGAATGCAGAACTGACGAGCAGACTGTTGCTTAGGACAGTGATTTCAGAAAGTTAAATGGACTAAGAATCCGGATGGATTCAAAATAACATTTTGGGATTAATTATGGGGATCCTTCCCGTGGGGAAATGTTTTTTCTTCAAACTCTTTTTTTTTTTTAAAGAAATGATAGGGTGTGATTTTGAAGGCTGGGCACTAGAGGGAACCAGATCAAAATTCTTATTTTATTTATTTTTTGTTCTTTTGTATTTTTCTTTCCTATTTTTCGTTTCTGCCCCTTCTCTTTTTCTTTAGGGTTAGGGTTTAAGTTTATTATCTTTTTCATTGTAATGTTTCATTTAAAAAAAACAAACACCTTGTGTCAGTATCAAACCTATGTAGTGGAAGAGACCATCATGCATTCCCAAGGAAACAAAAAACACAGTCTCCACCACTTCCTGGCCTTGTAAGTATATTCCAATTCTTCATATGGAAAGCTTAATGGCCTTGGATTATCTGCCTCATTGGTCAAGGCACTAACAAATAATACAGTGGGAAGTTCCGGTTATAAAACATTGCTGTATTTAAATTCCAAAGGCAGCAAAGCTTTTTAAGATGAACAACGTGAAGGAAATCTCTTCTGCGAAATGCCAAGGGCGGCTGATCTGTTTTGGAGAAGCAGATGGTGGATTTCCTGGATGTGACTTCGGTCCCTGACTCGGCTTATCATTTCAGAGCAACTGCGCCGTCAATCCAGAAAATGAAAGCCAATAAAAGCTCCAGATGAATCCTTTTCATTCTCTGAGAGAGGAGCAGCTTGTTTGGGCAAAGAATGTGCCAGAAATACAGCATTTCCTTTGGCCTGGAATGGCGTTTTTCTCAACCTTGGCGACTTGAAGATGTCTGGACTTCAACTCCCAGAATTCCCCAGCCAGCTTACCGTTCGTTAAATGGTCCCCCTAATTAGTTTCCTGTTGAAAGAAAAGCTTCTTCCCAAATCAACTTTGAATATCCCAAGTCTTTAGGTATTTATTTATTCAGCAGAAATGGCAAGGAGGGCACTTAGTGGATATGATATCTTAAAAACCAAGCTTGTAAACGTCATGGCTGGCTTATTAATGCTAATTGAAAACTCTTGGGGATTTATTGCGTTTAAGAGAATGACAAGCACGCCTTTGTCATTTTTTGGAGATATAAAAGCATCCGAAAAGTGTCATTCAAGACCTAGGAAAACAATAAGAGCTGGCCTTGCACCTTTGTCCTTGAAGTTAAGTCAGCCCTCCTTTCCAAGAAATGTATGTGTATGTAGTTCTTTAAAATAAATTATTTTTTTAAAGGCCAAACCCGCAGCCTCATTTTTCATTCTGACAGCTTCTGAAATACAGATAGATTTTTAGTCTCAGATGTTGGCCATATTTATTTAATTCCAGCTAGCACGCGCAACCCTCTTGTTCTGGGGTTCTGTTTGATCTTGTGCCTGAGCGATCAAATAATCTGAAGACTTTTCCAAATTACCTCTGATGAGAAAGAGTTGGCCAAACAAAAGGCAAAGAGATAAGCTCTTCCGTTTGAGCATTCTGACCAAAATATTAATCAGCCGCTTGACGGACAATACTGCAAGTTTCAGTACTGACATTTGGCTGCAAAAATATCCAGAATTGTCAAATGAGAATGTCTTATTGAAGGCATTGAAACCCAGAACAGCCAAGGAGTTCTTGAAAATTTGTACATTTGCATGCAAAAATTAGTTTCTTTAGGAAGGAATTAAAATTCTGTTCTCTGCCACCAAGAATGTATTAAAACAGACTCTTCCATTACAGCAAGGCACAATAAAAAGGTAAGATAATTTAAATAAATGAATGAGCTAGCAAGCTAACAAGCAAGCAAGTATGGGAATGAATGAATGAATGAATGAACAAATGAAACCCTCTGCCCAGTCTATTGTATCAGGAGGAAGACAAATCTTATTTATTATTATCATTACTTATTTACTTATTAAATTTATTTGCTGCCCATCTGATTATCAAATGACTCTGGGTAACATATGATGTCCTAAATAACAGAACAAAACAAAGATTAGAAACATTACAAAAATTGAAAGTTAAATCACTAAAATTAATAAGAACATGGATTAATGGATTAAAAGATGCAGTGCGTAGATGGGGTGGAAGTGGGATCATCTACTAATCTTCTAGCCACCTCCAAATCCTAACTCCCAAATCCAGAAATATCCAGGTAAATTAGTAAGAAATGGAAGGCTTTCCCCCAAATTTCTGTCTTTTACTATCCTTTTGCAAAACTTAGAGAAGGCAGTTGGGAGTAACCAACAAAGGACTGAAAGGCAATCCAAAAATTGGATGAGAATCCAGTTGGAAGACCTTTCTGGTGGATTCCCAACTGCATAGGCCAGAAATCAACTTTCTGGATCCAATTAAAGCATCTTCGTATCAGGAAGGGCATCTCTGGAGGGCGATGACCTTCTTGTGGATGTCTTTCGCCTGTCTGCCAAGCAGAGCTTCCTGCCTTTTTTCAGCCCCCAAGTCCTACAATCCCTGGACTAATGATCATTTTAGATTCAGATTAGGCCCCGAATCATACCACTTGCAATTGCTCAACAGCAATTACAGCAGTTTAATTTTCTCCATTTGGCCAGCCTTCATCCATCACAATCTCATGTGTTTTGCCAGATGCTGACCCATTACACCAGGAACGCAAAAGCTAGAAAGTGCTACGGGCCTGGAATGAGAAGAAGCTTGGCTAGAAGAAGAGAATTGTTCCGCCTCCCCAAAGCCCTGATGCATCTCGCCATCCTCAGCATGATTTATTTATAAGCCCACCAAGATCATAGAGGCCATAAGTGCGTGTTCCATAATGGCATTGGACACTGGTCTATTTGTCTGTGCGGCTGTTGCAGACAAAGAGAACACGAGGGGAATGCAAACACCTGGCTGTTGGTTCCAAAGTCATGGAATTCTGCTCTGAAAGTGGAAGGTTTTTCATCAGGCTGATTGTCACCGAAAGATACATTATTCTCCAGAGACTTAAGAGGACTACGGTGAAAACAAAAGAATAGAATTTATTGCTATGAACCAGGGGAATTTCAGGAGTCCAAAGAGGCAAAAAGGAGGGCTAGATTAATCAAAGGAAGGGTTTTCAAAAAAGAAGCATTACAAGAAAGAGACTGAAAAGAGATGAGTTTTTTCTTCCCTTTCTCCCAGTGCCCAGAATTTTAAGTATATTTTGCAGCCTTTTAATTTCTGGTATTTCAATTTTTGCAAAAAAACAAAAACCAAACAAACCCTACCACAAATATTTTAACAGAGAGCAGAGAGAGTCCAGAACTGAATGCTAAGATCACAATTTTTTTTCTATTACAACAGATTTCCAAGGAAGACTGAGATATAAGTCTATTGTGCTTGTCTACAAAAATGATCTTTAAAAAGTCCACAAAGGTGGCCACCAGGGAGGGATTGAAGCTGTTTTTAATGTGTGTGTCAGAGAGCTTTGAACACAATGTCATAGTCACCTTCTTGATTCTGTTGACCAGGCCATGCTGAATTGCCTAATGAGTATAGAGCCCAGTTACAAATCCTCATTAAGCTATTATTTTTCAGTTGCAAGAAGGGACTGTCATTTAGGTGGAAACCATTAAAAATAATAGCAAAGTAAAAATGTGGCTTCTGCAATGTCCTGAATTTCAAGTGCCAGGTGGTCAAAATGCAATTGTCCCATCATTGTCACGGATTCTTGCCAGATATGGCTACAAAACTCATCTTCTCTCAGGTCCACAACACAATAAGGTACATAAGTACCTTGGGTAGAAGAATTAGAAAACCATGCATATAAACTAATTCTCTATATAGGAACACATACAATCTATATAACTCAGTCTGGTCCAGTGTTTTAGATCATCATCCTTGTAGGAGATGACCAGGCTGAAACTGAGGGATGGTCAAGCACGTCATCAGTCATGAGTCCCTCCGCGCCTACAAGAGATCTAATTCCAGCCCATCTTGAATTCCATTGACTCTTATCTACTGCCAGTCTGCTTAGACTGTTAGTAGTTCATTCTTTTAGCATGCAATAAACCTGCATTCATTTGAACCTCACTGTCTCCTGATTTCTTGCGCTTGACAATCCTGTTATTCTGTCCATCCTAGCCCACCAGACCTTGGATCACCCATGGTCCTAAAACTCTTCACCATCTGCTTCTTGTTTATCACATAGCTTCCTCTAGTGCAGGGGTAGGCAACCTTGGCTCTTTTAGGACTCGTGGACTTCAACTCCCAGAATTTCTGAGCCAGGCTGGCTCAGGAATTCTGGGACTTGAAGTCCACGAGTCCTAAAAGAGCCAAGGTTGCCTACCCCTGCTCTAGTGCGAGAAGCAGGAGCTCTCACCTTCCCTAACTTGACTCCTGCAATTGCAAGTGGAAAGATCTGACTACTTTTCCAAATGGCAAGCCAATTACTGCAGTCCCACAGAAGACACACTTGGGGAGGGAAGACCCCTGCCCTTCACACGAGGCATACAAGTGCAACAAAATCATTTGTATAAAAGCATTGCAAAAAGAGATCTATGTGCAATACATTGATATGAAAAAATATGCACCAACTTTTAGCATGCATTCTCTCTCTCTCTACACACACACACACACACACACACACACAAACACACACACACATGCTTTTTATTTCTTTTCATGCTTTTTATTTCTTTTCATCCCATTTGGAAGACATGCTGCTGCGTACTACTGTCACAAATCTCTGTTATAGTCCTCTGAATATGTATGGGCACAGTGGGTGATTTGCCTTTAGATGTAGCTATCTCTAGCTACATCTCTATAGGTGGGAAACTTTTTTATCTAAAAAAAAAAAAGTAAAGGAATTGGAGCGTTTCACTGCCATAACTAGTATTAGTCTTTTTTCTCAGGCATCCACATAAGCAATATGCCCAGTCAAATGTCTTATTGAGCCCAAGAAAGGAAAGAGGCTGTATACCAGAATTTGGTAGTAAGCTATTGGCACATTGGAAGATCTGCAAGAAATACCATTTGCCTGCAAGAAGGAACTGGTGGGACCCTAAAAATAGAGCAAGTGCAGGAAGGAAGGAAGGAAGGAAGGAAGGAAGGAAGGAAGGAAGGAAGGAAGGAAAATAGAGAGGGAGGGAGAAAGGGAGAAAGGGAAAAGAAGAAAGGGAGAAAGGGAGAAAAGGAGAAAGAAAAAGGAAGGAAGGAAGGAAGGAAGGAAGGAAGGAAGGAAGGAAGGAAGGAAGGGAGAGGGAGTGAGGAAGGAAGGACAGGAAAGACAGAGGAAGGAAGGAAAGAAGGAAAAGAAAGAATGAATGAAAGAAAGAAGGAAAAAAGGAGGAAAGCAACACTGAGCCCATCTTAAAACTTTAATGGAAAAATAAGAAATTGAAAGGAATTTAAAAGGCCACTAAAAATACATTTGCCAAAAGCTTTTCCAAAAATCAAGCATAAGGGTCAGGCGAAGCTCTGAAGGGACTTCACAGTTTCAACCAACATGAAAGACATCGACTGCTCTAAGCTGCGCTCAAGAGAACCTCTTTGTACATTTGATAAAACATAACACAAAAGAGAGAAGGAAAACAGTATTGAACAACTGACCCTTTATTTTTTTGTTTTTGCTTTTGTTTTAATATTCTTTTGCTGCTAAAAAAAGGCACTTGAAATTTGGCATTTCGGATTCTTTGGGGGAATTATAGTATAGCACCTAACGCTAGTCCATTAGGATGAAAGGGGGGGGGAATCAATGTTGTAAACAGAGAAAGCTAACTACATTTTCCACTGAAATAATGGAAGAAGTCAACAACAATGCTCACAATAATTAAGGTGCCTACAAAAATAAAAAAATGAACACACAAAATTCTCCTTGGCTCATACTGATCTCGCGACCATGGGGGACGCTGCAACAGTTGTGTGAAAAATGGACATATGTCACTTTTTTCAGTGCCATTGTAACTTCGAACTGTCACTAAATGAAGGTTGTAAATCAAGAGTTCCCCGCTCTTTTGCTCTCGTCTTAATAACCTCTTTGCAGGTCACCTTGCCAAAACACACTTTGTAGACTTGGTCATGTATGCAAATGAAGTATTGTTGAGTTAGGAACGAAGGGCGAGACAGTGATGCTTTGAAGGCACGATTCAACCGCATCTTCATCAAATCAAAAGACTCCTTTGAAGATTTCCACAGTCCTAACTGATTGTCTGTATCGTGTTTTTTTTTCCTAGAGGGGAATCTCAGCCTCTTGCTGACAGACTTAGATGTTCAAATACAAAGAGGTAAGATTCATCAAGCCTCATTCTCAACTATAATAGTGTTTTTCGGGCCTGAATAAAGTACCGTTGATGAAGGAGGATGCTGAAACCATTTAA
>NW_015393384.1:12053-14626 GCF_001527695.2 Protobothrops mucrosquamatus | reverse complement strand
AATGCACAGTGTGTGGAAAGACCTTTACTCATAATAGTAATCTTGCTGCTCATAAAACCATCCACACAGGGGAAAAACCATATCAATGCATGGAGTGTGGGAAGAGTTTTAGATTGAGTAGCATTCTAACTAGCCATAAAAAGACCCACTCAGGTGAAAAGCCGTATCAATGTAGTGAATGTGGGAAGAGTTTTAGTACGAATAGAACTCTAACTGTCCATAAAAGGATCCACACAGGGGAGAAGCCATATCAATGCAAGGAGTGTGGGAAAACCTTTGCTTATAACAGTCAACTTAGTTATCACAAGTGGATACACAAAGGAGAGAAGCCATATAAATGTGTGGAATGTGGAAAGAGCTTTAGTGAGAGTAGAACTCTGACTATCCATAAAAGCATCCACACAGGGGAGAAACCATATCAATGCATGGAGTGTGGGAAGAGTTTTAGATTGAGTAGCATTCTAACTAGCCATAAAAGGACCCACTCGGGCGAAAAACCATATCAGTGTAATGAATGTGGGAAGAGCTTTAGCGAGAGAAGAACTCTGACTGTCCACAAAAGGATCCACACGGGAGAAGCCGTATCAGTGTAGTGAATGTGGGAAGACCTTTATCTATACCAATCAACTAAATTCCCACAAGAGGATCCACACAGGAGAGAAGCCATATAAATGTGTGGAATGTGGAAAGGGCTTTATGTGCAATAGTGAACTTACTGCCCACAAAAGCATTCATATAGGAGAAGCTGTATCAATGCATGGAGTATGGGAAAAGGTTTAGCAATAGTAGGTATCTGATTCAGCATAGGGTTATTCATACAGGGGGAAAGCTATATTAATGCATGGAGTGTGGGAAAACCTTTGTTCGTAGCAGTAATCTTAATTCCCACAAGAGGATCCACACAGACGAAAAACCATATCAGTGTAGTGAATGTGGGAAGATCTTTATTGAGAGTAAAACTCTGACTGTGCATAAAAGGATCCACACAGGAGAAACCATATCAGCGCATAGAATGTGGAAAGACCTTTACTTATAGCAGTTACTTATATTCCCTAAGAGGATCCACACAGGAGAAAACCCGTATCAATGCATGGGTTATGGAAAGAGCTTTTCAAGGAGTTACATTCTTATTTGGCATAGAGGGGTCCACTCACAGGAGAAGTTACATCAATACAGAAAGTGTCGGAAGAGCTTCAATAGAAATGCAGGTAGTTCTCGGCTTATGACTGCAGTTGAGCTCAAAATTTCTGTTAAGCGAGACCATTGTTAACTGTGTTTTGCCCCATTTTCTAATTTTGCTTGCCATGGTTGTTAAGTGAATCACCGCTGTTAATAACATAATTGTCAATTGAATCTGGGTTCCCCACTGACTTTGCTTGTCAGAAGGGTGAAAAGGTGCTGACATGACCTGGGGACACTGCCAGTCATAAATATGAGTCCATTGCTAAACACTTGAAGTTTGATCAGATGACCCTGAGGCTGCTGCAACAGTCATCAGTGTGATAAATTGTGATAAGTCACTTTTTTTCAGTGCTGTTTGAACTTTAGTTTGTCACTAAACAAACTATTGTAAGTAAGTCAAGAACTGCCTGTAACCATCTAAAATCTCATGCGAGGACCCTTTGAGTAATAATCCAAATACTAGACCTTGATGGCTCTGGGAGGGACTGAAAAAGGCACCGATTTTGTTTCTATGGCCATTATAGTCAATTTTTTCATTAGGGAAGCCTGATAAAATTAGGTAGTAATTTAGAAGAAGCTTTGATAGGTAAAGAAATAAGCTAAAAAGAACAATGCTTTTGACAAGAGACAAGTTAACTCCATTTTTTTTTTAAAAAAAAACTGCTTCTTAAGTTTCCTCCCATTCACTTTCTTTTGTTCATTGTGGCTAAGTCTCTTTATTTGTTGCACTGCCAAACACAGACTAATCTCTTCAAATCAGTTAAATCTTCATTTCTTTTGGCAAGAAAAAAAGTACTGTCTTATTTCAAAAGTCTTAAGTTTCTACCGTATTTCCTGCTGCATTTTCCCTACACAACACCTAAATAAAACCATTGTTGTCTTTTCTTTTGCCTCGTGGTATTTGAGCTTTGTATTTACTTTTCAGCATTTGACTTCCTTCATTTTGCAATTCCACTTTTTCTCCAGTCACAGACGAAACGCGTTCTCCCATTCTCCATCATGGCACCTTGTTTTGAGGTAAAATTTCTAAAACATCCACGAGTGTGAGCTTTTTCTCCATTTTGGGACTTGTTTTGTTTTGTTTTGTTTTTTTTTCAATAAAAGTTTTATTATTTTCATCATAAAAAAAAACATCACAAATATTCCACAATGCTATATTAGAAAAACCCCCATCCCCCTCCCACCCATCCCTCGGACTTCCCAAACCAGATCCCAAGATAATATTCAAATATAAGTAAACAAATATTAATATCTCTAACTCCACAAGGTATATTAATTCTACATGAGTAGGTGAAATATATATTAAAAAAAAAGAAAAACCAGTTTACTAAAAACCTAAGTTATATTCCACCACTCTATGCTTCTTTTGAATATAAACAATCCATCTTCTC
>NW_015393384.1:0-9722 GCF_001527695.2 Protobothrops mucrosquamatus | reverse complement strand
TGATATTTGCATAAGTTGATTTTTATCTTTAGATGTCATATTCTTTGTAAGAATTTTAGTCTTGTTAACATTAACTCTGAGTCCAGCCACTTTACCATATTGATACAACTCTTGCAACAAAGATTCCAGTGACTCAATTGGTTGAGACAATGTAAAAACTAAGTCATCCGCAAAAGCTTTAAGTTTATATTCTTTAGCAAAAATCCTTAAGCCTTTAATCATTGAAGATTCTCTAATTCTGGACAACAAAATTTCCAGTGACAATACAAATAATAAGGGAGAAAGTGGACAACCTTGTCTGGTACCCTTTTGTATATCTATAAGTTCTGTCAGGTCTCCATTGATAATTATTTGAGCAGACTGTTTTTGATAAATTGCCTTTATAGCTGTTTTGAATTGATCTCCAAAGTTCATATAATCCAACATTTTGTTTAAGAACTGCCATTCCAATTTATCAAAGGCCTTCTCCGCATCAAGAAAGATAAAAGCCGATGGTATTTGATTATTCTTATCCAGATATTCCAATAGATTTACAATTTGTCTAATATTATTCTTCATGTACCTACCAGATATGAAACCAGTTTGATCATCATGTATATAATGTTGTAATATCTGCATCACTCTATTAGCCAAAATTTTTGCAAAAATTTTATAATCCACATTCAGCAAAGAGATAGGTCTGTAATCTTTAAGTTCCAAGATTTCTTTATCATCCTTCGGTATTAGAGATATAAAAGCTCTTGTCCAAGACTGTGGTATTTGTTCTCCCAACATAATTCTGTTAAATAAAGTTTTTAAAGGTTGTAACATTACAGCTGACAATGACTTATAATAAATTGCTGTCAAGCCGTCTGTGCCAGGTGCTTTACCAGCTTTCAATTGTTTAATTGCATTTAAAATTTCATCTGTAGTAATCTCTTCATTCATAAGTTTGTGTTGATCCGGTGTAAGTTTATATATAGATGAAGATTGTAAGTATTTATCAATGTCTCCACTCTTTATAGTCTCTGAAGAGTATAAATGCAAATAAAATTCAGTAAATGCTTTTTTAATCATTTCTTGTTGGTGAATCTCTCGATCCTTAACCAAGATTTTAGATATGAGTCTAGCTTTTTGTCTCTTGCGTATTTGGTAGGCCAACCATCTCCCCGGTTTATTTGCATTAGCAAATGTATTATGTTTAATATACTTCAAATTTGTGGCCACCTGATCAGCAATTAACAGGTTAAATTGGTCTTTAAGCATTTTAATAGATGTTTTTAAATTAGAGTCTGTTGGTCGTTGCAATAGTAATTTTTCTTTAATCCCAATTTCTTTTTCCAAATTTAATCTAATCTGTATTTGCTTACGTTTATGTGCATTGTTCATAGCAATTAATATGCCCCTTACATAAGCTTTTCCAGCATCCCATACAATATTTATAGGGGTTTCTTTATTCAAATTAAGTTGAAAAAACTCTTCCATAGATTCCTTCAAGGCTTTAACTTTATCCTCATAATTAAACAAATTCTCATTTATTCTCCAAGATTTCCTTTTTCTTTGTTGACCAATCTCTATCCACACCATACTATGATCAGTCAGAGTTCTGGGGAAGATTTTAGTTTTATTACAGTCAGTAAGCAGGTCAGTTGATGTCAAAACAAAGTCAATCCTTGAAAACGACTCATGTCTGTGAGAAAAAAAGGTAAAGTCACGTTCATTCATATGTTGTGATCTCCAGACATCCACCAATTCTAAATCCTCCACCATTGCAAAAAAAGACTTAGGTAGCTTAGAAAGAGATACATCCTTAGAAGTTTTTTTTTTATCTTTAAATGTGTCCAGAACTCCATTCCAGTCTCCCATAACAATCAAAGAATTATAATCCATAGCCACAATTTTCTGATGTAATTGTCTATAAAATTGTTTTTGAGCTGAAAGTTGATTAGGGGCATAGACCCCTATTATTAAACATTTTCTTCCATTTAGATTTATTTCCACAAATAAAGATCTTCCTTCTTTATCAACTTCTTTTAAGATAGGTGAAAGGTGTCTTTTAATATATATTGCAACCCCAGCTCTCTTTTTTAAGGCAGATGCAACAAACAACTCTCCAAGCTTAGAGTTCAATAATAATTTTTGATCTTTAGCCACAATGTGAGTCTCTTGCAAACATGTGATGTCATTATTAAAGTGTCTTAGATAATGCCTCGTGGTATTTGAGCTTTGTATTTACTTTTCAGCATTTGACTTCCTTCATTTTGCAATTCCACTTTTTCTCCAGTCACAGACGAAACGCATTCTCCCATTCTCCATCATGGCACCTTGTTTTGAGGTAAAATTTCTAAAACATCCACGAGTGTGAGCTTTTTCTCCATTTTGGGACTTGTTTTGTTTTGATGCCTCTTTTTCATCAAGATCTTTTCTTCAGAATTATTCTCATTATTACAGGTTGCCTCTTGGTGCTTCCAACCCTCCTTAGCTACTCAGCGGCACGAATTTGAGAAGGACGGCTGCAGTACTTGGAACTACTAAATAACCATCAATATAAATCTTAATTTTCCTACCCTCTCATTCCCTGATGGCCCCTACATCTTTCCATCATTTCAGGGCTGAGTTTGCCAACAACTACAAGACACAAGCTGGGTTTCAGAAAGAGGTTCCTATTTCTCGTCTTTTGACTGCCTTGCCATTTCTGACAGGATTTTGGTCATTTTGGGAGGGCAAACCTTTTAGAGACCGAGTGCCCAAACTGCAACCCAAAACCCACTTATTTATCGCAAAGTGCCAGGGCTGCATCAGCATTGTGGTGCCCTCAGGGGGGTGGGCGTGGGCGTGGCCCACTGGGTGGGCGTGACTGCTGTGGTCACAGCAGACAGCATGGCCAGGGTGGGCGTGACCACCTTGATGTTGCTCGTGGGGGGGACGCCTATGGGGGTTGGGCAGGATTGAGGGAGATCCAGGGGGTCTCTGGTGGGTGGGGCGGTGGGCAGGAGGCTCGTCCTGTGGGGTAGGGCGGGGGTGCCGTTGTGCAGGGCAAGGCGAGGCATGGACGGCTGCTGCCTGACACACAGGCCAGCGAGCACATGGAGGCCTGCTCTACTACCTCTACTCGAGCTTGCTAGCCAGCTGCTTCGCCTCCTTTGTGCTGGGTGGGGCTGCTGCTCCGGGCGCCAGCAGCGGCCTAATGAACCTGCGTGAGCTGGCGGCAGCGGTAGCAGGTGTGCCCACAGAGAGGGCTTTGAGTGCCGCCTCTGGCACGCATGCCATAGTTTCGCCACCACTGCCCTAGGAAGAAAAAATCAGGATCGCCAGAAAGGAGGGAACCATTTACCCTCCATGTCATTGGGGAAAACCCTACATGTGGAGGGGGAGAATAGATTGGCTTTGCAAAACAGAGATTTGTGCTTCCAAGTCAGTCTTGACTCCTGGACAATTTCCTGCAAAATTTCTTAGCCCCTTTTTCAGAAGGGGTTTCCCTCTCCTCCCCCCTCCCCGTTCCCAGGCCGAGAGAAGCGATCTATCTAAGTCCCTCCTGCTGGCTTTGCATGCAAGGTTGGGACTCCATGTGGAAGGAGTTGGGTGCCAGGTGTGCAAGGACTGGAATTCTGTTTCCTGCTTTTCCACCTTTCCCCACTATCCCCAGCTGGCTCGGCCGGCAGGTAAATAAGGAAAATGTTGGGGGACGGAGATGCGCCTGTGGCTGAGGTGCATCATTCACACACTATGTGTTGGGTTAGGCCAGTGTTTTTTTTAAGCTTGGCCAGTGTAAGTTCCTGGAGTTTTTAAGACCACACATTTTCACTTGGACAATTTTGAAAAAGACAGGATTAGGTTAAAAGTGGGAAACGTGTTTCTAGGATGTGCCTGAATCAAAGCATCATATCAAAGCATAGATGTTTTTTTTCCACATTAGTTCTATATACAGTGCAGTGGATGGTGGTTTGTTAATTCTGGCTTCTGGAGTGTTCCCCTAGAGAAATTTCATACAAGCGTGGGAAACATGTACATGGATGCGATATACTGAAGGAGGGAATAAGGGAGCGTACAGGAATGATTGATGTCTTCTTTATGATGTAATGGCTCTGTTGTCTGGTTTTCATTGGCTAACAAAGTTTATAAAGCAATGTTACCAACTTTCTAAGGTGTGGCACTTCTGGCTGTAACTCTGCCAGTGTCCCAGATTGTTGGCCACCCAGCTGCTTGATTTGATCAAATAAAGTGCCGCTTGATCAAGAAGTCTCTGATTAGATTGACATGGTATCTCAAGTTCAAGCAAGGGACTGGGACCTTACATATCAATGTATGGTGTGTGGAAAGATCTTCAGGATGAAGAATTCCTCTCAGAAAAGGAGCCGGAATGATAAGACCCTGAAATGTGCGTGCAAGAAACCGTTTTCAAGCACTAGGTCCATATTACTGTATACCTTTCTACATTATGACAAGCGCTGGGGAAAAGTTTAAATTTGATTCAAATAAAATTGATTAGATAACTATTTTGCGGTTACCCCAGAAGTCACACTACGTCCTCTGCTATAAGTTCTGAAGTGATAGCATTTCCACAAACACAACCCAAAATGTGGATCAGATATATAGGCCGATTAGAAAAAACTCACAAAACCATCCACAACATCTTCAAAGGAATCCAGCTTAGCAGAGAAGAAGAAAACAACTCACTACCTTTCCTGGACATCCTGATTGGAAAAACCACAATGGCAAACTAGAAGTGTACCAAAAAAACCAACCACACCAACCAAATGGTCCGCTACCAAAGCAATAATCCAACCTCCCACAAGAGAAACTGTAAGAACTTTATTTAGAGGAGCACAAACTCACTGTAGCACCTGAAAGCAGAAAAAGGAAACAGAGCTTCTGTACATAGAATAGAATAGAGCTGGAAGGGACCTTGGAGGTCTTCTAGTCCAGCCCCCCGCTCAAGCAGGAGAACCTATACCATCTCAGATAAGTGACTGTTCAGTCTCTTCTTAAAAATCTCCAGTGATGGAGTGCCCATGATTTCTGGAGGCAAAGCTGTTCCACTGGTTAATTGCCCTCACTGTTAGGAACTTTCTCCTTAATTCCAGGTTGCTTCTCTCTCTGATCAGTTTCCAACCATTGTTTTTTCCAACAAAATGGATATTCATGCAACTTTACCAAAACATGCCTGATCATCCAACCCAATAAAGCACAACCAACACAACCCATAAAAAGAATAACACAGCAAAAACATCATGTTATTTGAGCTTTATATTTAGCTTTCAGTATTTGTCTTCTTTTATTTTGTAATTCTACTTTTCCTCTGGTCACATATGAGATTTTGTTCTCCCATTCTTCATTTCTCCATCATGGCCCCTTGTTTTGAGGTAAAATTTCTAAAAGGTCCACAAGTTTGAGCTTTTTCTCCATTTTGGAACTTGTTTTCTTTTGATGCCACTTTTTCATCATATCTTTTTTTCCTCAGGATTGTTTTTATTCTTGCGGGTTGCCTTTTGGTGTTTTCACCCGCCCTTAGCCGCCCAGAGGCATGAATTTGACAAGACAGCTGTAATAAATAGAAAAATCAATTCAAATTTTCCTAATCCGCCATTTCCCATCCCGGGTCTCTGCCAGGCCTATTGCTTCAGGGCTGAGTTTGCCCACCACCACAAGACCCAAAGTTGTGTTTCAAAGAGAGGCTCCTCTTTCTTTTCCTTTACGATTTTGCTGACAGGATTTTGCTATTTTTGATGCCTCTGGGAATCTCTACAGACCCTTCAGAGAAGCTGCTCTTGAGGAAAGCAACTTTTGAGCCTCCACAGAGATTTTCTCATATTTATATGGAGTCCTAGTGGACAATCACTTAAATATGAGCCACCGTATACTGCAGCTGCCAAAAAAGGCCAACACAGTGCTAGGCTGCATTAACAGAGGGATAGAATCAAGATCACATGAAGTATTAATACCACTTTACAATGCCTTGGTAAGGCCACACTTGGAATACTGCATCCAGTTTTGGTCACCACGATGTAAAAAAGATGTTGAGACTCTAGAAAGAGTACAGAGAAGAGCAACAAAGATGATCAGGGGATTGGAGGCTAAAACATATAAGGAACAGTTGCTGGAATTGGGTATGTCTAATCTAATGAAGAGAAAGACGAGGGGGGACATGATAGCAGTGTTCCAATATCTCAGAGGCTGCCACAAAGAAGAGGAAGTCAAGCTATTCTCCAAAGCGCCTGAAGGCAGGACAAGAAGCAATGGGTGGAAACTAACCAAGGAGAGAAGCAACCTAGAACTAAGGACAAACTTCCTGACAGTTAGAACAATTAACCAGTGGAACGACCTGCCTCCAGAAGCGGTGAATGCTCCAACACTGGAAGTTTTTAAGAAGAAACTGGACAGCCATTTGTCCGAAATGGTATAAGGTTACCTGCCTGAGCAGGGGATTGGACTTAATAACCTCCAAGGCCCTTCCAACTTTATTGTTGTTGTTGTTGTTGTTGTTGTTATATTTATTATTATTATTATTATTATTATTATTGGTATTGTTATTATTATTATTATTATTATTATTATTGGTATTGTTATTGTTGTTGTTGTTATTATTATTATTATTATTATTCATAAGATCACATGATGGTTCTTAGACATTGAAAAGAGGAAAATCTAAAAACTGCCGCCTGCGGGAGAGACCACCTCCTTTCTAAACAGGCAATATAAGTGGGACCTTTTCCTTCTACTCAATGGGTCTTCAAAGTTGGCCCTTTTAGGACTGGTGGACTTTAACTCCCAGAATTCCTCAGCCAGGCACACGTGCCTGGCTGAGGAATTCTGGGAGTTGAAGTCCACCAGTCCTAAAAGGGCCAACTTTGAAGACCCCCGTTCTACTCCAACGCTCATCATCTCAGGGCCCCATGGAACATGAAGCCCTCTCCCTTTCCAGGTCCCCTGGCACTGGGCTCAGGATCCACCAGGGGGCTCCCTCGGTAGCAGTTGGAAGAGAGCTTCCGAAGGAAGTGAGCATGCGCCTGGCTCTTTCCCGAGCTCAAGAGGCGCTGTTCGTGGGTTCCGTCTTTTCTCCGGTGTCCGATTTTGCTCCTCGCCCCCTCGTGCTGCGAGCCTTAGGCTGAGGCTTTCCAGGAGTCCAAGAAGCTGCAAGGGAGCCTTGCACGGATGGAGATGCAGACGTGACTCCGGAGTTTAGTGAGTTTGCGGGGGGGGGGGGCTTTTCTCTCGTGTGCACGAGCCGTGCACGGATACGTGCAAAACTTCCATCAGTTTCGGAGTTGTGAGAAGGAGGGATCCCGGGGTCCCATGTTCCGCCGCCGCCTCTCTGCATGCATGATTTGATAAGCAGGGGAGAAAGCAAAGCTCCGGGCCCACCGGCTCTGCCCTTAGGGAGGGGGAAAAAAAATCGGGATCGCCAGAAAAAAGAGTGAGACGTGTAACCTCCGTTTCCTCTGGAAAGCCTCTGCAGGAGGTGGGGGGGAGAGGTCGGCTTTGCAAAACGAGAGATTTCTGCCTGGAAATCAGTCTTTGATTCCTGGACAGAAGTTACATTACAAGGAGGTGCCTGGATCAAAACATCATGTTAAAAGCACAGATGGTTTGTTTATTCACTCAGGTGTTAGTTCTAAGTGTGCGTTGGATAATGGTTTACTTCCGGAGTTTCCCCAGGGGGCCAGATTGGAAGTTCAAATATTGATTTAATGATTGCATTGGTTTAGAATCAGGGGTAGTCAACCTTGGCTCTTTTATGACTCGTGGACTTCAACTCCCAGAATTCCTGAGCCAGCTAAGCTAAGCTAAGCTAAGCTGGCTCAGGAATTCTGGGAATTGAAGTCCACGAGTCATAAAAGAGCCAAGGTTGACTACCCCTGGTTTAGATAGCCACTCATCTGTTTATGAGCCGAGAGGTTTAGGATTCGGATGGTGCAGAAGTTGTTGTTGTTTTTTTACTTTGCAAGCAGCCATTGAAATTATTTGAATAAATAGGTCGGCAATAGAAATCTTAAAACTTTTCTACATGTATGTATCCAATATTTTGAGTCCTTGATAGAAGCTGATCTATAATGGCTCTCCTGAATTTCCTGCAGTAGTCAGTCTTCCTAAGAAGTTACCCCTTCCTTCTGATAAATATGTATCAATATGAGACAGTTAAACCTACAATACAATGGAAAGTAATTGAATAGAAAAACAAGTACAAAGGATGGGAATCAGAAAAGGGTAACATAAGGGAAGTAAGATAAACACGTAGGCAAAAATTAGATGGGACTTAGAGTGGGAAAAGGAAGAAGACAAACTATAAAAAACAGCTGTAAGAGGAAATGGCTAGCCAGGAAAGGCATATTGAATTGAAAAACAGGAAAACAAGCTGAATAAGATAAGAGGAAAGGCATACTGAATTGAAAAACAGGAAAGAACCTATTGTTCTAAAAGGGGGACATAAGTATCCACAGAGTTCAAAATAACCATTTAAATGTCTATTTTTTCTTATTATTATTGTATATGTGAATATGATTTAATATGTTAGCAGGAAATGTGTAAGAAGCGGACGGAAAGAGTGTAACCTCATAGTACCTCAGCCAATGGGCAAAGAGGAGGGATGTGGCAGCCGGGACAGGGCTGTATAAAGAAGGGAATATTTTGGGTTGAAACTTTGGAGAGAACCAAGCTTTGAAAGCTTCTCTCTTCGTTTATTGCAATAAACGAAACAAAAGGCCTTCACTGTGTCTTGGCTGGTTGTTGGTCAGGCGAGCTTGCCTCTGGTCACGAAGGAAAGTAGCCAGGAGCACATAACACTTCTAAATGTTTGTGGGTTTCTTATTTGGATTTATTTATTTGTTTTGAGGAATAGGAGGAGAATGCTCAGTATCCATATTTATCACCCTATTGAATGCTCTATGTTTTCTATTTCAGATATGTAAGCTGCTTCCTCTGAAGACTGAAATATCTTGTGAGGGAAAAGGGCTGATTGGCCTTAGGAGATTTGGCCGGACCTCCTGTGATTAGTAAGATCTGGCGAGATCAGTCCATTTTGGAGCTGGATTAGAGACCAGAGAGAAGATGGAGGGACAAAGCCCAGCAGATGCAGGTATTGGAAAAGGCCCTCCACTTGCTCAACCTTGGCGCTTTGGGAAGAATGAGGCAAGTTCTGGGCAGAAGAGCCAAGAAGAGGAAGCCAACAGATCAGAAGTCAAATGCATTCACTTCAGAAAAGTGCAGTTCCAGGAGGGGAGGGGACCCCGAGATGTTTGCACTCAGCTTCACTACCTTTGCCGTCAGTGGCTGCAGCCAGAAATACACACAAAGGCCCAGATGCTGGACCTGGTGCTCCTGGAGCAGTTCCTAACTGTCCTTCCACCCAAGATGGCAAAATGGGTGCGGGAGTGTGGAGCGGAGACCAGTTCCCAGGCGGTGGCCCTGGCCGAAGGCTTCTTGCTGAACCAGGAGGAGGAAAAGATGCAAGAAGGTCTGCAGGTGTGAGAATGTAATCATTGCAACTCTAAAGGGGAGCTGTCTGAATTGCCTCTCTAGCACTTTTGAAGGATTGTGAACTCCTAAAGCCAGTTGATTCATCCTTCTTCCAGAGGTTGTATTTGGGCAGTGGTTCCATTTTCACTTTCCAACTATAGCAGGGGTGTCAAACTCAATTTCATTGAGGGCCGCATCAGCACCGCAGTTGCCCTCAGGGGGGGCGGCCTACTGGGTGGGGGTGGATGGAGTAGGTGTGGCCTACTGGGTGGGCGTGGCCAGCTCTACAT
>NW_015393383.1:18965-21395 GCF_001527695.2 Protobothrops mucrosquamatus | reverse complement strand
ATAACAAGCATCAGGACACTATGATCCATTGGTATATGTGCAAAAATTGTAATTTTTGAATTTTCTTAATATGTTATAATCACTAAATTGAAAAAAAGTTGTTGAAAATCAGAATGTTAAAATTGAATGAAATTTTAAACTGCTGTCTGGAATGCAAACAATAATTTAAAAGAAATGAGTAGTTTTGTGGATATAGCAACAATACACCAGAATTGTGATCAAAATGGGTAGATTATGAAAGAGATCTTGCAAAGTCATCTCTATAGTTTTTGGCCCATTAGACTAAATAACCAATAGATTGTTTTAAAAAGTAAACATTTTGGCTGTATTAATATGGATTTAAAAAACAGCTTGCAACAGCATAAGAATCACCTATTTTTCACTTGATTCTGTTCATTCAGTTATTCTATGACCAATAATGTCTGGGAAGTTGTTTTCAGATATTTGTTCATTTATTGCAGGTAACATTACTGTGACCTACTTTATTCAAAGTCTGCTGTATGAGTAATTTTGGAAAAGACTCTGAAAGAATATGACTACATTATTCATTTTCTTTTCATTTTCTTTTCCAAAATGTTATTTAAGGTCATTAAAACAAGATACTAAACAACCAGTGCCCTGGTGGGTTAGTGTTTCAGAGATACTTCCTAAGATAAACAGGCAAACACAGGTTAAAAAAGTAGTGGAGCAGGAGCAACTTCCAACTTTATACTCACATTTCCATTGAGCTCCCTTATGGAAATCTGGCAAGGAGCATTAGAAATTTCTTATCCATTCTCTTCCCCTCCTGGTAAGCAGGCAAGTGGCTGGGTGGGGAGAGGAGTAAGGGGTTGTGAGATTGGCTGGGAAACTGTCACAGAACATTGAAAATAAAGATCATGTGACCGCAGCTGGAGCCAGCAGTACAGCAGCAGCCTGTAACATTAAAGCAGCCATAACTTTCTCAAATTTCATTCCCTTGGGAGTCATGAGTCCCTATTTTTGGACATATTCTATACATTAGCACATTTGAGGTCCCTTGGTTCAAACATTTTAGTTATATTATACCATTTCATCCACTTAAAGGTCATGACAAAGAGAATTTTAGTAGTATGTTAGTAGCCTAACAAAGATGAACAAAGCTTTTAGGATATATATAAGACATCCTGTCATGCTAATGAGATCCCAATAGTTTCCTCTGATTTTGTAACAGATAGCTTTTCAAAAAGAAGAGGATAAGGAAACAAATTGCTCAAGCATTTTTGTTGTAACATTATATCCAATGAAAAATTATGAATAGCAAACATATAATTTTTCAGAATACTGTTATTGATAATCTAACACAACTAAGAGTATTTCATTATTTTGTTTATTTGGGAGAATAAATATTTTTTTTCATTCTGAACCTTTTTTATTCCTAGAGAGAGGGGATATGAATTTAAATTTTTGGCAAGCAATAATCAAATCTCATCTAATTGTCATAACATACTTGAACAAATATAAGTTAAACTGCAGACTAGTAAAAAATACAAGTAAGTCTTAAAGAAATCCTAAATTAGACCACAATGTAGAGCAATAGTGGTATGACTGAAAAGTTGTGCTATGCTATATGCTATTTTTTTAAAGTACTATTCTGTCATTGTTCTGTCAGAACAATAAAATTACAGATAAATTTATGTTGACATTCATAATCTTAATACTTGGATCATTGTAAGAGTAGATAAGAAGTATTTAATTTTAATTAATTCTTAACAAAATGTTTTGTTTAATATGGATATTTAAATATTGTGTATTTCAAGACAAGTATATCTGAGAGAATGTAACTTTTGGTTCCTAAATATATTTGTTTTGTTTGTTTTAGTTGCTTGGGATTTTACAAATTACCTTGCAAAAACAATTTTAATTCAGTTAGACATACTTCTCAGTTTGCTGCTTATTTCAGCTGCATATACATTGTATAACAAAAGGCCTTTATGTGAAACATCTATGATGCTATAACATAATGTTGAAAATTTATTAGGCATGGAAGTAGCTCTCTAAGTTTGTCATATTTCTTAGCACGCTATGATTGCAGTGATATGTGCTTGATCCCTGAAAAGCATACTTGCAAATAATATGCAAATGGAGCTTTCAAAAAATATTTAGCTTAACAGAATCAGTTTAAAACTTACATGATTGGGGAGGGGGTGCGCATGTCTGCAAGATGGACGCTGCCCTTTAGCTCCACACAAATGGAGTGGAAGAAGGGTAGAGGGGGGCTTCGGAGACCCCCGAAGGAGCCAGAGGGGAGACCCCCGAGGAGCTGGAGGATCTGCCCCCTCCCTGGTGAGTTTTCCGGGAGGGGGAGAAGACAGCCGCGGGCCGCTCGCCGTTTTCTTTCTCGGCGGCCCCGGCTTTCCCAGCGGCCTCGGCCCCGGCATCGGCGTCGGCGGCTGCGGCGGCCGCGGCGAT
>NW_015393383.1:10588-15253 GCF_001527695.2 Protobothrops mucrosquamatus | reverse complement strand
TTGTTAATGATTTTAAAGTTTCAGGGGATTTTTAAGGATAATTTTAATTGATCGGCCTATTTAAATATTTCTTTTTAATTCGGCTTTTAATTATTGTATTTGTATTGTAGTTTTATGAGGCTGTTAGCCGCCCTGAGTCCCATGAGGAGAAGGGCGGGGTATAAATTAAATTATAAATAAATAAATAAATAAATAAATAGCTTCTGTGAGTTATTTATAATTTTAATCTTGGTTCTGCTGCTATTTTGGTTGCTCTTTTTTAAGTTTAACAAATCAAAAACTGAATGAACAAACCTGAAGGGTATCAGTTTAAAAAGTGCAAGGCTGGGACTCAAATGCTCACAGGAATTATTGCTTTCCTTTCTTCTTTCCTTCCTCTCTCCCTCAAGAGGGGAGTAGTCACACATAAGATTTTAAATAAAAAATGTAACTAGAAATAGGAGACTTTCTATCATTTTAAGTCTTTATGCTTACCATTAGTTTGGGGTTTCTCAATTTTTCCTAAGGGCCAATATCTGCAAAAGTTAGCATCTTTTTTGGTACTATTATTGATTCATTTAAACCATTAATATTAATACTGACTGCCAAGAGCATTCTAGAGTTTCTGTCAGATTTTTTTTCTCCTATCTAAATTCTGGGAATTGAATCTATAACCTTCAGCATGCAGACAATACGTCTTCCTAATAGAGTACAGCTATTCGCCACATTGATTCCTTTCCTTTTTTAAAAAAAATAATGCCTATTGAAATAATGTCATATTAGGACCATGTTCCAAATTGGGTAGCGTTGTGGCTAGCGTTATTCCCACAGAATAATATTGCCATTATAGTGACAATATTTTCTTTTTTATCCCCCACTTTAAATATATAAATGAAAAATACATAAAATCATTTTTTCAGTGTCGTGCAGAATTTATTCTTCATCCAACTAAAGTATCATATATTTTAGTAATGTAATATGTCCCTCCAAATATACCATAAATAGATGCTATAGATATATAGTGTTTCAAAGAGGTACAAATGTTTCTTGTTCCAGCATGCAGATGGCATTATTCATCTTGTTGAATAAACACAATAGCAAAGTGAAGGACCTCTTAGAACTTTACATAGCCTCAATGTGCATGTGTGTTTTTTTGCATTCATAGCAACAATGTTCAATGTGCATAAGACAGTCAGCTTTGTATTCCAAAGTGCAACCTGAAGCTACAATATCAGAAATATAACTCCACATATGTTAGCATAGTTTAGATTAGTTTCTATGAGTTTATTTTGAAACCTGAACACTTTATGGAGGAAAAAACCTACAAAGAAAGTCAGTGCAGAAGCCTTAAAAGAATCCTGTAGAAAAATGATGCCATTAGATATTGTCTATGACTTTCATTTAGATTGTGTAATTGTATATAATAGTACATTTGAGCACGTCTGTTAATATTATGGGGTACTTTTTAAAATTGCATTTGCATATGTAAGTCATTCAAATTCATCTCTCCAACAAGTATATTTGTAAATGGAATTAAACTGTTTTTACTAGATCAGGAAACTCAGATATACATAGGATATGCATTCACACATGCCTTAAATTATATCTCATCTAAACCTGAAATATTTAACTTAATGAGTTGTTGATGCACATTAAGTTGTGTGTCAATATAATGACACAGTGTAAACAGAAACCTAACTTTTAAACTTTATTTTAAAAAGCAAATCTATTTTATTTTGTTAAATTATGTAAAAATCAAGAATTAAGGAAGGATATACTTTGCTAATTTATTTGTTGAATTTATTTGCTGTCTATTCAGTGTGGAGCTATTCTAGGTGGCTTACAATATTACAAAGGAAGAAAAATGAAAAGGCATGTAAACAGAGGTAAAATAATAGAACAATAAAATAAACAATGACAAAGAAACACAACAGGAATAAATACATCATTATGTTAAGTAAAATGATGGGGGCATGTAGAGTAGAGATTTATTTTATCCCTGATGTTTTTAGCCACATTTTAAATATATAATTAACTCTTGTCAATCCTGCCCCAATTTGGTCCCTTAAGTAAGAATGAATCTGGACTTTAGTTAGTGTGAAAAGTTTACTTTACTAAAGGCCAAGTGGATTACAGTATAGCAAAGCTGGAATTTAAATTCACATGCCAAACCTTCCTGGTTAACTATCCCCATTCAGTACCTCCCCAGTTCCTCCCCCTTTCAAATCCCGTATTGCCCAATAGTATTTGAATAAATTGTTTGGAAACTGTCTCTTCAACAGTGGGCTGGTTGGGGAGCTGTTTCATTCCATTCCCAGAACTTTGACCTTGAGATGGTGTCTCTGGGAGGTATGATGTGTAGTTAGCTTCCCAACCAGCTCCCTCCCTCTTTAGTCCATTACAGACCGGCAACTAGCAAATGCAAAGCTTAAGTGTATGGTGGCAGTTCTGACAAGTATATTGCATGCTGATTAAGTAACTGAACTAAATTATTGTATTCTGTTCCTGGGAGATTGCAATAGACAACAATACTCCACTAAAAGTAATAATATAACATAATATAACATAATATAAAGTAATAATATTCCAGCCACTTCCTGTTGTTGCTAATGTTTCAGATCTCAGCAGAAGAGTATTGGTGTTCCAGGCATCTGGGTTGCTTCTATTTAGTTCCAAACAGATTTATGAGATTGAGGCTCTAGATCAGAGGTGTCCAACCTTTCTGGCTCAAGGACCAGAGGGAAGGAGAACAGTTTCAAAATTGGTGTGCATGTGCGTGTGCATGGGACCATACACACTGGCACGGCACTGGCAGCTCCGTTTGGACATGCGGCATGCGCTGGCACAATGGCACACCCCATGGCGGCTAGTGGCCCATTCGCACATGCGGAAATGGGATACGCAAACCACCCGGGCTAGCAGCACATGCGCAAATGAGCTGCGGACACCCGCCCTGCACTAGCATTCCCGTTCGTGTTCGCGTGCATGCACAAACAGGGCCACAGGCATTGGTGTGAGTGAGAGGAAATGCGTGCCCATGCATGCGTGCACTGGCCAGCCGTTTCTGCAGCCTGCTGGCCAAGAGCGCATGGCCCAGTCTCGGGCCGCAGACCATAGATTGGGGACCCCTGCTCTAGATTGTTATTATTTAAATAAACAACAGAGTACAGTGCTGATTTCAAGATTAATACTGCAAATCTAAAACATAATTAGGATGTATTTGGAGATATTCCCAGCATTGTGATCCTCTGGATGGAAAACAAATTTAGTCGCATGAGGCAGATTTTGTCGCATGAGGCAGATTTTCCCATTGAGAGTGTAGCATTTGCCTTGGCCTAATCCATCATTTATTAAGTTTTTCTATATTTTCCCACCTTGCTAGTACATGGCAAGTCTTGAATTACACTGTTTCCAGGAAACAGCCTTTCTGATTTCTAAAGAATAGTCAATGTTGAATAGCTGGTTGAACATTTTTGTCAGAAAAAGCATGTCAGCTGGAAAAAGGCTCAATGAAAGCTGGAGTTCTAGTGAAAGGCTTGTAGTTTTCTCACTTTTTCTAAATAGATAAAAGCAAAAATAGCCACTAAATATTTATGGTGCTATTAATTAGACAGATGGATAGCCTTGTCATATAATATTCTTACTGAGGCTTATAAATTCTAGACATATCTAGCTGAATTTTTTCTGTCTCAGGTAATAGCCTAGTGAGAGATTTTTAAGGGTCTTTTTGGTCTAGTATCACTCTCTAAAAATATCAGTTTATGCGAGAAAAGCCACAAATAAAATGGGAGTTTATTCTTGTTGCCACTGATATAAAATTCAGAAACAAAATAATAACTCAGTATAAATCCCTCCTGGATGGGAGGGAGGGAGCTACCAATGATCTTTTCGGCCATCCTCACCACTCTCTGCACTGCCTTCCTGTCTGAAGCAGTGATGCTTCTAAACCAGACTGTGATGCTGTATGACAGGATGCTCTCGATCGTCCCCCTGTAGAAAGTCCCCCTGTAGAAAGTGGTCAGGACAGGGAAAGGAAGATGTGCTTTTCTCATGTGACACAGAAAATGCAGGCACAGCTGTGCCCGCTTCACCAGTTTCTCACTGTTGAGCGACCTCAAGCCAGCCTACTCATTAGCTGTGACACCCAGGAATTTGATGCTGGTAACCATCTCCACAGGTGAATCATTAATGTACAGAGAATCATTAATGTACAGAGCTGTGCCTTCCTTTTCTGAAATCAACAATGATCTCTTTGGTTTTTCCGGTATTTAAAACTAGGCTATTTTACTTACACCAGTTCACCAATCCCTCAACCTCCTTGTGGTAAGCTTCCACCTTGTCATCCTGAATAAGGCCCACTACTGTTGTATCATCTGCGATAGAAAAATGTGGGTTAGACAGCATCACCACCAGATGAATTCATAGCTGGCTGACCGGCCATATTCAGCATGTGGTCCTCAATGGAACTGCATCTACATGGAGGGAAGTGTGTAGTGGGGTGCACCAAGGCTCTGTTCTGAGCCCAGTGCTCTTCAACATCTTAATCAATGATTTGGATGCAGTGATAGATGGGGACCTCATCAAATTTGCAGATGACACCAAGCTGGCAGAAATAGCCAACACTTCATAAGATAGGCTTAAGATACAGAAGGATCTTGACAAACTTGAACACTGGGCACTATCTAA
>NW_015393383.1:6764-7889 GCF_001527695.2 Protobothrops mucrosquamatus | reverse complement strand
GGTAGTTCAAGTGTGACCTCAAAATTAGATTTGCATGGCTCTTTACTTTGTCTTTGAAAAGAGCAAAGGGCATTCTATAAGGCTCCCAATGTTAACTCAAGAAGAAATCCCGACTGAATTCAGTCGTTAGCAGAATAATTTATTACCAATCAGCATGTGTTCTGAGGCAATGCACTCCTTTATTGAACTTTTAAACAGTCTCTATACAATATATGCATAGTAGGTGTCATACTAGACAAATCATGGATAACATAGTCTATATGGCCATAATGTTAGAGAACTCTCAGATAGCACTGCAGCATCTCTGAAACAAGTAACTTCTGACTGCTTGGTACTGCCACACTCCTTCCTTTTTATAGCAAAAAAATCCATATGCTTATATGCTCATTATAGATTGTTCTATAATATCAAAAGCTGCTTTTGATACAGGTGTGGTTGTCATGAGAACTGATATTCAAAAAACCCATTGCACTGCATTAATGGTATAAGGCACGGGTCGGCAACCCGCGGCTCCGGAGCCGCAGCAGCTCTTTCAGCCATCTCCTGCGGCTCCCTGTCCTCAGCCACCATTTGCAGTCCGGGAAAAAAAAAGTAGGGCTAAAAAAAATTCAACCAATCAATTCAAACTTCTCGCGAAGTTTGAATTGATTGGTTGAACTTCTTTGGTTTGTGGGACTGCCCACAAACCTCTTTCCTTCTTTGGACTGCACGTGGTGGCAGCGGAGGAAGAGCCACAAGGATTGCTGGAAAGGCGGCAGAATCTGGGTAAGGAGCCAGTCTAGGGATGCCTCTTCCCTGCCCGGTGAGTCTCCCCTCGCCCTGCTCTGCTGCCGCCTCTGCCTCTGTTAGTTGGAGGGGGGTCGCCTTGGGTCTCGGTAGCTTTCCCACTCCGCCCGCGCCTTTCGGCCGTCTCGTGAGTCGAGAGATTCCCCCGCGGCGCCTGCCCAGCCCTTTCCCCACCTGCTGCGTGGCGCCTCTTGGCTGTCCTCCCACTGCCGCAGGGCTCTCCACCACCCTGCCCCACTGGTGGCGCCTTCCTCGGCCCGGGCAGCCACGCCCCTTCACTGCCCGGCCCCACCTCGGCCCAAGCAGCCGCGGCCCTTTGCCGTCCTCCGCTTGCTGCCG
>NW_015393383.1:0-4752 GCF_001527695.2 Protobothrops mucrosquamatus | reverse complement strand
ATATTTCACCTACTTATGTAGAATAATATTTTGTGGAGTTAGGGATATTAATACTAGTTTACTTTTAGTTGAATAGTATCCTGGGATTAGGTTTGGGAAGTCCGGGGGTGGGGGGTGGGGGGTAGGGTTTTTACACTGTGATGTATTTGTGATGTGCTTTTTTCTATGATGAAAATAATAAAAATTTATATTTGAAAAAGAAAAAAAAATAAAATAAAAAAAATAAAAAATAAAAAATAAACAACATGCTACCCTTCCTGGATATGCTCATCAGCAGAGACAGCGATGGCAAATTAGAGACACAAGTCTACATTAAAACACTCACACCAACCAAGTTCTCCACTACCAAAGAAGCAACCCAACCTCCCACAAGACAAGCTGTATAAGAACAGACTATGTAAGAACATTATTTGTTTGAGGAAAAAGTCCATTTACTAGACATTCATCCTTGTTTAATCATTTGCTTTGTCAGGGAAAGATCTTGTGCAATTAGTCAGATTCAGCAGCATTGACTATCTTATGGGGCAATATGGAAGAACAAATTATACAGTAAATGGAAACAATAGATTGGTATTTGACCACAAATAATTTTCAAGAGTTCTCATGAATGCTAATTTGTACCTCACTGATTAGCTATCTGATCCAATATTATTGATTGCTTTGTGATATTATTTATAATAGGTGAACAAATATTTTATGACAATAATTATGTAAATAAAAGCAAAAGGTCTGCTGCATAATCATTCTGATAGCAAATGTCAGCAAATGTATAGATTTATCAGCAGGTTTTTGTTCTCTTTACTATGTTATAAGCATAACCATTTAATTTTGTCTAAAATCTCAGATATTCTGCAATATTTCAGCATATTCCTAGTCAAGAAACTCAATTGTTTGTAACTGTACTACATTTAAAAATATTCTCCCTGTACATTATGGGTTATATGTCTGATGTTCTCCACTTTATATGTACTGTATTTCCAGCATTTATTATTTTTTCAGTGTAAGAGGGAACTCATATTACTGTTTAAGTTTTTAGTTTCAGCTTTAAACACAAGTATGCCAAGCAAACAATGACAGCTGGGAAGCAATATGTAAGACAGATTTGCCTCTTCTATGAAACTGCAAGTTGAGTCAGAGTCCTCATGTTTTTATAACTATTCCTTGAAATCTATATTTTTCTTATTCAGGATAAAATTTAATCTTTTTTCCTTACTGATTTTACATAAACTCTGCTAAACACATGTGGAATTCCACAATGTTCACAAGCTTTCCAATACTAAAGAAGCTTAAATATCATCTGTTTAAAAACCTTGTTACTAAAATATCTCAAGCATTCATCAGAATACTAAGCCAGTATTCATTAAAAATGAATTATTCTCATTTTTATTGAATTCCTTTGAGATATATAAACATAAATTATTAGAATAAACAGGAGCAGAACAGTAGTAGTTAACATGATGGCTCCATTATTTTTTAAAAAAGGAAATGAGTGGTTTAATTTTCAATTTTTATTCATAAAGGACAAACAGCTCAGTGTTTCACCATATTTTTTCCACTTATCCGAAGATCACTAGTTTCCATTCTTCTTTGCAAAGAAAAAGTTTCTGTTTCTATTTATGTTAAGGATGAAGTTCTTTCGGTTCATAAAAGAATCAATCAATAAATATTGTGTCGAAATTGCCATTTTATGCTATAGAACTGCATGCGTGAGATGTCTTCTGAAATTCAATTTAAACCCATGGGACTAGTTTGGCAGACTCTCATCTGAAATTGCAAACTATGGCAACTTGTCATCTGAAAAGGCCTTATAGCTGAATAACAAAGTTACAGTGTTAGAGTGTAAAATTTTGTATATCTGTCTGCCTGACTATCTAAATAATCTATAGAGTCTCCCATCTTACTAAAAATAACTTTGTGTGGCATACAACACGACTAAAACAGTGAATAAATACAGAACACTAGTTATTTATATCATTATGAAAACATTTAAAAACTATAAAAACTAAACTAAACTAAAAAATAACCAGCAAAGGGATGTTAATAATAATGGAGACATTGTTCACAAACTCCTCCATTTCCTGGGGTTCCCAGATTTCATGAGATAACAAGGTCTTAAGGTACCTTCAGAAGGCAATTTCACTTGTGGGTAAATTGCTAGACTAATTATGAATGTTGTATAATATCTAAACCTCCATGAGTTAGGGATGGTGGTGTATCTATTAACTACATTTATGAAATTATATTTTTACTAATATTTTGGAATAGTGATAATGTAGGTGTTGATGAGCACTGCCTTTTGAAACAAGTATAATAATTATAATTGTTATTTTATATATGTGCTTCCTAGCTATGGAAATAAGTCAAGTATAATTGTAGATAATTATGCCAGAAATCTTGAAACATTTTGAACATTTTTGGGCCTAAAAAAATCTGAATAAGTTCTAGATGGCAGTAAACTTTTCTGTACCTTCTTACTTTCATCTAGAATTTTCCAATACAGAACTGATAGAACTTTTAAATTTTGAAAATGAATGGTATACTTCACTACAAAATGGTTCCATGCAAATGTGGAATTCCAAAAAGCTTGGCATTCAAACAGATCAGCCATTAATAGACACATAGAAATAAACCATATTTGCATACCATTCAAAAGAGACAATAAAAAAGTTAACAAAGAAACAAAAAAAGATCTGCAGCAGCCAACACCCTGAGTCCTATGGGAGAAGGGCGGTATACAAATTAAATTATCTATCTATCTATCTATCTATCTATCTATAAGCAGGAATTAACCACAGACAAATAATCAAGCAGAATTAATACCCAAATCAAGGAATTATCAAGGAGGGAAGTACATGCCCAACAATACTGACTGGGCAAGCTACTATAAATAATCAGGGATAAATATCCACATTCATTTGCACTGATTGTGATGTAGTTGGATAAAAAACGTCTGCAGGCAAACAACCAAGCTCAGAGAGCACCAAGGATTCATAAGCTACATATATTTTCTTCTATTAGAATTTTAAAAATATTGATGAATTCCTGATATAAAGTGCCAATAAAAAAAGGCCAGACTCTTTAAAGGGAACATAAATAGACCAACCATTTTCAGTAATTAGCTTTAAGAGAGAGAACAAGATAAGTCTTTTAGTGCTATTAAATGATTCTAGCTTTTCAAGATTTGTGCAATCAATATATATTTTAATAGGAACAATAGATAAAACAGACCAATTTAAGCATCAATGAGATAAATTTACAGGATGTATTGCCTGCCTGTCATCCTGTTATTTTAAATTGTAAGTTTTTTGTCAAAGAATACACAAATAGAATTCATAATTTTGTTTACTTATGTAATTTCTAAGATGGCTTTATTCTAGTTTAAAGGTAAAACAATAACGTACCAGGATGAGTAACCATTTCAAGAAGGTGCTTTAGCTTGTGCAGGAAACAGAGGTGTGTATAGGGAATTGTCATAAAAGACAAATATGGTGGATACAGCAGTGCAATCAAAGCTCTGGTGAGACACACATAAAAACTTCAATTGTATCATCATGAGTCCCAAGAAAGGTGATTGGGGATGCTTAGATGCAATGGAGGGGTGAGGGGTTGCTGCAGGGAGGTGCTGCAAGAAATGAAATTTCAAGGACTAGTTGTACTTGGAAATTGAAATAACTGGAAATAACCTAAATACTATTTTATAATATTCATTTCAATATTTAGTAGGCATTTTCTTAAGAACTATTTTGTTTTATACATTATTCTCTAAAATACAAATATTTTGCTATGCTAAAATATGGGTATCAATTTTCCTGCTATGTGCATCTTTGTATGTAATTTTTGACCAGAAAACTGCATTTTAAAATTAACTGAAGATTAACTGCATTCCAAAATATATTAGTTTTTTATTAAAATATAAGTGAAACAAACTTTTATCCACTTCCTGATACCAAGACATTGATTACAGTTCTGTGTTTGGTTTGTTTTACTATCTCTTAACCACTTTGTGTGCATCCAATTATAAAAGTATAGATAGCGTTATTACAAAGAGCTAAGTCTCTTTAGAGATAATTTTGATTATGCAAAACAATATTACTTTAAAGCAAGAAAAGGAAATTATACTTTTTAAAATGCCTTTTTCATGTTTAATCAAAATACTTATTAAATATTCAAAGCTGAAATATGAAAACATGTAATGAGTTTCAAAAGTCTAAAAGGAATATGATTAATTTCTGATAGCTTAAAAGGATATACGGGATATGAGAAAAATTAAGCTTAAAAATAAATATTATATATTAAACTATTTATGTTTTCATGATATACAAGTCATTATAAGTTCAACCTCTTTGACAGCTTTTTCTTTTAAACTTCACCAAATAATGATATGGCTATTTTTCATCTGTTGGAGAAAGATGAGTTCATATTTTTCAATTTGCTTGTGGGTGGCAAGTAAATATTCTGAGTTGCAGATTCGAATTCCCACAGTGATATCGCTACTGTACTTTGGACTTTAAAATCAAATTTCTGCAGTAGAATTTTCTAAAGGAACGCAGGAAGATAGCTAGATTATGCTACAGTCAGTCTATCTCAAGCTAAGTTCAGCTTCTGGTAACTTCATGGACATATCAATATAGGTTTCTTGGGTTTACCTTCCATTTTTTTTACCTCTCAGTCACAATTGCTTATATGTCTGATATTTCCTAGAACAATTCTATGAAAATATTAACCGGGCCAATATATTTAGCTTTTAAAGAC
>NW_015393382.1:10638-14636 GCF_001527695.2 Protobothrops mucrosquamatus | reverse complement strand
CACGTTTTTGGATGTGGAAATCATTTATTACACTGTTAAGTAGCTCATATTTAAAACACTAGCAGCACTTAGCAATAAAACCAAAAACAAGAGCAGAGGAGAACAAAGATGAAAGCAGCAATAGTTTATCATCAAATGCAGATACAAGTTTAAAGGTCTGAGTAAATTTGCATGGGACTACAAAGATAAACAACATGGCGCTACACACAACTCTGGGAAAACAGTTTGAGCAATAGGCGCTCAGTCTTTGATCAGCACTCATCTTATCTCAGAAGGAATTAACATTCCCAATATAGCTCAGAATCTGAGCATATTCAAGGAAGAACGCTGCCAGAAAAATGCTTGATGCTCTATATAACATTACAGATAAATTTTCAGAAAAAAGACCAGGAAATGATTTATATATATATACATGTATAGCTATTTACATATCCGCCACCTTTTCTTCAGTTCTAATTACAATCCCCCAAGAAAGTTGAAAGGCAATAAAAATCAAGGCCTGGACCATGTACTGTATGTTGCAGTAACATATCTTTGTTAAGAGAGGTCAGGTGCCTTCTGCCTACTCCTGCCTACTACTGTGTCCCCAGAGCTAGTTGGACATTAAGAAAGCTTAATCTAATATCATCTTCAAGCTATATAACTTCACACAAAAACAGACCAAGGTTTTTATATGTATATGGATGTGTATATACGTATTTACCTATCTGTCCCCTCCTGTTAAAACTCTCTCAAGTTCTAACTCATCCACAATTATTCTATTTTCATGAGCATAAACTCATAATAAAAGTTTTGGACATAACACATCTAAATCTTCAGTTGAAACTTTCTGACCAATTAGCCCACAGGAAACCTTCCCTTCTCTTACTTGTTTATGGTATCTACTGTCCCGGGTAGTATTTCTATCCCCCAAATCAACAAAAAGATGCATAATCAGCTTTGGGATTCATACGGCTGTAGGATTCAAACCATATGAATAACTTTAGTATCATCAAATCATTCAGTCACAAAAGCTAGTAATAATAAATATGTAGATAGATATAGATAGATAGATGATAGATAGATAGATAGATAGATAGATAGATAGATAGATAGATAGATAGATAGATAGATAGATAGATAGATAGATAGATAGATAGATAGATAGATAGATAGATAGATAGATAGATAGATGGATCGATGGACAGATATAATACTATATGGTTACCCTTTAGAGCTTTTTAGAACTTGGAGGAAAAACCAAACAACCACATTCTCATCTCAAGCCCCTACCCATGGCAAGTACAAATGCATAGGTATGGAAGAAAATACTGATAATTTATGAAACCGGAGCTGAGAATAAGTTGATGGAAAAGGAATACCTTTTCTTGTTATTTAATTAAAGGTGTGGAAAACTTGAAAATTTCTCATGGATGTGAATTTTTTGCCTTAATCATAATTATGAGACGACAAGATGGTGAATATGTCATTCTTTCACTGCAGAATAATTTCTCTCTCGTACACTAAAGCAGCCTCCATTATTCTCACCTTCGTATCATGACAAAAATCATGGAACAATTTTTAAATCAGGAAGAGGATCCGCCAGAGAGGCTAAAAGATAATAAATAAAGAGCAGTAAAAAGGAAGGGGAGCAAATCAGTATCAAACACCACCTTGTTACCATCAAAAGAAATTCTAAATTATTTGCAAAACACTCAATGAATGAGGAAGGAAAACAGATTTTTTTAGTGGAGAAAGAGCCTTCAGATCCTAGTATGAAGATTTCTGAAAATTGGAAAATTACAGAATTAGGCTGAAGGAAAAACAAATTCTTTAAAAGAGGATAATTTAAACTACAGATTAGGATACATTTCACTGGAGTACAGATTGACTTACTGGCAGTAAAGACAAGGCTGAAAAGGGTGGGGTTAAAATGCTCTTTTATGGACTTATGTAAATTAGAATATATGTATTACTGGCTAGAATGGCCAAGTGTTTCATTGGTTATAATTCATTCATGTGCCTGGTGAGATCATTGAGGCATTAAGGTACAATATGAAGTAATGGGACAGGATAACAAAGAGAGTGCAGTTTGAAAGAACAAAGAAGCAGTATTCTATGAACAGAATTTCTACAACCTATATACAGATAACCCGGGATTAATACCAGAGAAACAAACAAACAGAAAACAGTACTCTAGTCAAGGAACTACCAAGGAGACAAACAATCAAGCGTAAATAATACCCTAATCAAGGAACTATCAAGGAGAAAACCACACCCCAACAAACATTTGCAGGGCAAGCTATTGTGTATAAACAGGAAGCAAACCATATGTCCACTAGCACTGATGATGTTATGCAGTTGGGAAATGAAGTGTCTGCAAGCAAACAACCAAGCTCAGGGAGCACCAAAGACTCCCCAGAATTTCTTTCTAGGGAGTTATTTTCTCCTACTTTCTGAAAATTCTGTTCTTTATCCAGTATCTTTCCCCAGCTTATCAGCATTTCTCAGCCTTCTAAATATTTTATAGCTAAACTGAGAGTGGAGTTTTTCTGGGAAAGTATTTTTGGAAAGGGAAAAGTTGCACATTTGACACCATCCAGCTGAGCCAGTACTTTGTTTTCCCTGGGAAGATGTATAGTATTTGGGTTAGAGGCTTTAGACTTAACATGCAAAATTATCTTCGGTGCCCAGATACAATGCTCAATACATAAACTTTAGTTTTGCCAAATATGGGCTCTATTTCCCTGTAATCTATATTATATGGTAAATAGGATATCCACTGACTTAATTAGTGCTTATGCACAGGTAATTAAGTGCAGGCCTACAGCTTTATATATTAGCATTTAAAAATAACAGTCCTTTGCACTTGACAAACAGCTTTTGTGAAAATCTGATTGCAGGAGTGTCTTTATGAACACCTATGGGTAAAAAAAATCTTTGCATTAATAAATCTTGACTTTCACAAAAGTCCATGGAAATGCACCTGCTTCAGTTGTTCCAGTTTCTAAAAGCTTTGAGACCCTGAAGCTACCAAGAGTCTTACTAAACAAAGTAATTGATCCTAAAAAAAATTATTTAATGAAAGATTTCTTTTAAATTCAAAGAGTGATGAAAGATCAAATCCTGCAATGCCATAGGAATTATTTAAAGGTCAAGACTGTGAAGAGCAAAAAGAAAGAATATAAAGTTGGACTATTTGACTAGGGATAAACTAGTAGTTTGATTTTCAGGTAACTACTAATGGACTCTTCTGAAAAGACAACAATGTATAGATTGTGTATGTATGTGTGTGTATACACACACACACACACACACACACAAGTTAGGGTGTGAAAAGAAGAGTTATTTCATTCGTAACTTTAAAATAGGGTGAAAAGTTATTATATTAGCTTATGCTCACTGTGATGAAGGATGGAAGCCAGTTCTTTATTATGGTCTGTTGACTTTTTCTTTTTCTTCTACATTTTTCGGCATTTTCTGAACTTTTATTTTAGTTTTGAATTTTAGTTTAGTTTGTATTAGTTTTTACTGTGGTTATTAATAACTTCAACAAGAATATTTTAAAAAAATAAGCAATTACACCAAGCGATTTAGCATATTAGAAAAATTACCTCACTATTACCACAAGAAGACCAGGGGGTTAATTTAAACAACATATGCTTATAGATTATGTTCATTCTAGATGTAAAAATATCACTGAGTGATATTTTAAGTTTTAGCTTGATTTTAAAATTTACGAATTAGAATGAACTATTAATTATCCTGCCCTTCAGGTCTTCCCAAGTCCTTTGCTAAGGGATATGTGTGTGTGCACGTGTGTGTATATACATCCATGAATATATAGTAGGGTATATATGGAAAGAGAGAAAGAGATATTCAAAATCTTGTGAGAAGATTTAGAACCTTTTATAACATGGGTGTCAAACTCGCAACATCACATGACGTGTTGCGACGTATCATGACTTTTTTCCATTGCCGGCATTGGGCTGGGTGCGGTTTCGGCATGACGCATCTGG
>NW_015393382.1:7891-10393 GCF_001527695.2 Protobothrops mucrosquamatus | reverse complement strand
TGTGTATATACATCCATGAATATATAGTAGGGTATATATGGAAAGAGAGAAAGAGATATTCAAAATCTTGTGAGAAGATTTAGAACCTTTTATAACATGGGTGTCAAACTCGCAACATCACATGACGTGTTGCGACGTATCATGACTTTTTTCCATTGCCGGCATTGGGCTGGGTGCGGTTTCGGCATGACGCATCTGGCCCGCAGGCTGGCAGTTTGACACCCCTGTTTTAGAAGATTGCTAAGTCTTAGAGATTAACTCAAAGAAATCTCATGTTGATTTTTTTTCCAAATAAAGAAATAAAACTGTCACAAATTAATTCTACACCTGCAGTGTGGTTTAATGGGCTCTTGATATACAGCTCACACAAAAAGGAAATAAACTTACATGTTGCACAATAAATGCAGAACACTTAGAAGTCTCTGCTTACAGAATCAAGAATTCAAACGTGCACTATGTGTGTGAATGAATACTTATAGGAAATTCCCTATTAATGCACCTAAATAAATCTAGAGCATCCGGCTCCCAATGCAATGGATTAATCCTAATTCCAATATTAAATGAAAGGGAGATCTTTCATATTAAACAATCCTAATTCAACTTCAAAATATAATTTAACGCTAGAAATAGGCATCAAGGACCCAGCACTGAAGTGAAGAATCTGGTTATCAGGGTTTCCAAACTTTTGGAACTGGAATTTTCCAAACTGGGAACATGCTAGTTTTTCTGTAAAAAAAAAAAAATCCTGAGTAATAGGCAAAACTCTAGTGATAGAAAACTGGTTGAATTTGAGTTCACTTTTTCACCCCTTTGTCTCTCATTAAATTCTTAGTCTGAAAAACTCTGGAATATATTACAGTAATTCTGGATTAGGTCACATGATATTTGATATTAATTAACTACCCAGGAAAATAAGGCAGGATCTTGCTTTCTAAAAGCTTTAGCTCAGTAGCATGCAATCTTTTTCATCTTGCAAGCTTTTCCAGTGCAAAAATTTTAAATGACCAGGAGAATGAAAGGATTTGAACCAGGACAAGATTAAATCCGATACACTGTAGTTTTTAATTTGTTTTTAGCCCAAACATGTGACATGATCTGATCTATTCTTTTAAGTGTATTTCTTATACTGAGTATTACAGTTACCTTCAAAAGTGTATGGACATTGTATACGAGATCTGAAGACACAGGTTGCATATTCCTGGATTACTGGGAGGAGGAGGAGGAGGAGGAGGAGGAGGAGGAGGAGGAGGATACAGGAATGAGGAAAGAAAGTGTCTGTTTTCCAGATCTGGGCTTGGTCTCAAACTCAGCAGGCCTGGAGATATGTGGCAAAACAAATTAGTTAATGACTACTAAGCAGCATAGGGCTTCCCTTCAAAGTGTGCTAAACAGCCATCTGCCTGTAATGCTTTACTTTGAATTCTTGCACTTAGCAAGGGATGGGACTGGATGGCCTCAATGGCCCTTTTCAATTCCATGATACTATGCTTCTCAACTATTATAGCAATAAATTGCAGCGTTTGTCTATCCAACCCATTTTTAACATAGCCTTTCTTTTGCCAGCTTCTCCTGCTGCAACAAATTTGGCCCTTTGGTCTTATGTTTAAAGAGTTATCCTACTGGCAGTTGGATGGAGGGATGGAGGGAGCCTCTTTATAAAATCCCTTTCCAATATTTTGTTGAGTTTGAAGGAATCAAAAGATGGATCATTCCATGGAACTGCACTTGGCCGGCCTGCTCTTATTTCATCAGGAAAATCATGAGTACCCTCGAATATGGAGTTGTGATCTTTTGAAAACTGGCCCACAACCAAGAAATTATGTTATGGCAAATAAATATGAAGAAAAGTAGTCAGAGGGGGAGCAAAATGATATGACATTTGAAGTCTTGTCAAGCAGTGATGTTGGACTGTGAATGTAAAATGTATTCACAGCAAGCAGAGTTTCTCAGTGTCATGACTTGCAAAGAATAAAAGATTATATATAAATATATCCTACTTAGAAAATAAGTATTGCAATCAGTTAGACAAGGTGGTCTTGAATAATGTAAATTACACTGGTTTTAATGAATCCACTCTTACACTGACTCAGACTGAACATTGGGTCCAGGAACAGCATTGTCTCTGAAATGCATGCTATAAACAATCTTCTCCTTAGCCTACAACTCCAGTTTTTGCTTTATTTGTGATGGACTCCTTCCAGTAGGTTTTGGCCATGCAAATCATGTTAAAATGCAGAATCCAACCATTCTGAAACTACCATAAGAAACTGAAGGGATCAATCCCTATTGTCAGATTGACCTTATACCTGAGCACGTTAAAGGCTTAAAGGGTAGAGAGTCAGAAATTGTAACTGAGAATTTACTGGCATACATTGATTCACTATACTGCCTTACTCTAATTGTTTTCAGATTGTATTTATTTATTTGGTACGTAACATACCAAAATTTACATAAAAATGAGGGAAAGAAGCATTTGTGAAATGTCTTTGGCGCCCCCTAATG
>NW_015393382.1:3961-7368 GCF_001527695.2 Protobothrops mucrosquamatus | reverse complement strand
TACCTGAGCACGTTAAAGGCTTAAAGGGTAGAGAGTCAGAAATTGTAACTGAGAATTTACTGGCATACATTGATTCACTATACTGCCTTACTCTAATTGTTTTCAGATTGTATTTATTTATTTGGTACGTAACATACCAAAATTTACATAAAAATGAGGGAAAGAAGCATTTGTGAAATGTCTTTGGCGCCCCCTAATGGCGAAACATCTTATGCAAGACTCTCTACTTCCATCCCAGATACCTGGAATATATCCAGGCCATGTTAAGCCTTTAATTATATCTGTGGTCAAATGCAAGCGTTTTACTATTCTTTTGTTACATACAGAGGCAACATTGTACATTGTAATAAAATAGCTTGTTTGAAATTCTATTTGTTTAGAGTCAGTATATCAAAAAGGATTTGCAGACAGTTTCAAATAAAGCAGTAATAGATGCCAGCAATTCTATAAGTCGTTTATGGCCATCTTTCCGGCTTTAGCTTTTTAAGGTTTCCTTAGTTTTATTTATTACTTAATTTATGTCCCACCTTTCTACATATCTGATAGGTATACAAGGAGGCTTAATGATAGGAAAACAAAATGCAAAATATAGGACATGGCAACAACCATCAGACAATTAAAATAAAAAAATGAAATCAATGGTATTAAAGTCAGTGCACTAACAGGTGGTCAAGGCTGGCTCTCTCTGCATTGCTTTGTATTGAAACCTGTCTTGTGTATGTGTGGCTGCCACAGAGATGTGCTAAAGTTAAGCACAGGCTCATAAGAACAGTGTTCGTACTTCAAAATCTATCTATCCTGGGTGACAGTTGGGTCACTAACTGTCATCCAACCATCCAAACATATGAAATGCTGAAGATAATATACGCTTGAAAATCTTTAAGTACGCAGCCGATGTGCAAGGCACGGAGTGAGGCGGTATTATTACTAGCTATACAAACATATTTCCTCACCTAACACATTTCACTGTGAAATTATGTACTGGGCATAAACCCAATGATCGTTGCATACCGGGAACGTATTGTGTGCTAAAGCGCCTGTAGCAAACAGAATACTCAGCCTTCTGAATTGCTTGACTACAGAGATGTTTGTCTGCCATCTAAATTACATCTGAAAGAACAGGGACATTTCGGAAGATAATCAAAACAGAGAGAGCACCTAACAGCCATCCATCCCCCTGTAACAAGAGATCAAGGCCATTTATGACTAGACCAGTGCTTCAAAAAATTTATTTTCTCCAAAAGTCATTCAAACTTCAGAGAGGAGAAAACATAGCAAATAGGACTGAAATGACAAAAAGGATACCTTTTATTTATTTATTTATTGAAAAGCTTAACGAGCTGTGAACAAACAGTTCCACCCCTCTCCAGATGTTCTGATTCAATATGGAGATAATATTAACCTCCCTTGGAGGGTTGCTGAAAGATTATTGCAGAAATGCATGTAAGATATTTCGAATGGCCCTTCTTGTCTTACATAGGATTACCAGAGATGCTCCCCCACCATCCCATCAGGGGGTGACCACAAGTTAAATCAGAATTCATTTTCTGTATTGGTTTGCTGCCACCTAGTGGTAATCTGGATTTTTGTTGGTTATATTTGGTAGCTGTGTAATAAAATTACTTTTTATTTTAGCAATGTTGTCTCTGATCCAACACAGGGCTAACCAGACTTGTCAAGGCAGCCATATTTGTTTTATCCTTTGCTCTATTTGCATATACAATGTGAGTAGCTGGTGGGCTATATCCTTTACTGAAAATGTAGTTCACAGGAAAGTATCATTCATCCCTTCCAAACCTGATCTTTCTTTCTATGCCACGGGTGTCAAACTTGATCGCGTCATGTGACGTAGCGTGATGTATTGTGACTTTTTTGCCTTTGCAGAGCCAGGGTGGGCATGGTCTGCGTATGACACATCTGGGCCGCAGGCCGCCAATTTGACACCCCTGTTCTATGCTCTGCTTCTTTGAGCAATTTTCTCCCAGCATACATAGGAAGAGAGAAGGCGTCACAACATCTCAAGCAATGTATGCTTTATTTGATTAGATAGATAGATAGATAGATAGATAGATAGATAGATAGATAGATAGATAGATAGATAGATAGATAGATAGATAGATAGATAGATAGATAGATAGATAGATAGATAGATAGATAGATAGATAGATAGATAGATAGATAGGCAGGCAGGCAGGCAGGCAGGCAGGCAGGCAGGCAGGCAGGAGAGAGACAGAGACACAAAGACAGTTGATACAGTATAAACTTCTTCAACTGAAGATCCTTTAAAAGGGAGGCATGACAAATTTCATGCAGTGAAGATTCTGAGGAAGCCCACTAGAATTTAAGCAATTAAAAGTAAACGTAACTTCACATTGATTATAAGCCTCTACCCAAATCATCTAAAACAGTTTCTTTCTAAATTAGTCTTAATTATCCAATCCAAATTTAATAAGGAAAATTATTTCATGTATATAACAGTTCACAAGCAAATCACAGTGCAATAATCATCATTAGAAAACTTTCAGGATGGAATATATTACAGTTCCTAAGGATTATTTAGTCAGACTGGAACTGATTATCAGAAAATTGAAACATGGAATGTTTATTTGAATGGCATAAATTACTATTTGGGAAGGGATTTTTTGAAATTATTAATATTTGGATTGAGAACCATGTTGTGTATGGAGCTTGTCTTTTTAATGGAGAAATGGTGTCTTTTTGTTATGTTAAATGTAACTGCAATTTCTTGTTACAGTTAAAAGTTGAGGTGTGGATTGTTGAGTTTTATATAGATTATGTCAGTGGTGGCGAACCTATGGCACGGGTGCCAGAGGCGGCACTCAGAGCCCTCTTTGTGGGCACATGCACCGTCGCCCCAGTCCTAGGCCTTCAGCTGGGATTTATAAAACCTTTTTGCTTTAGGCCTCTGCTGCCATAAGCAAAAAAAAAAAAAAAGGTTCAATCAGTCAATTTCAACTTTTCGCAGGGAAAAAAAGATCTTGCAGAGTTGGAATTGATTGATTGATTGAACTTTTTAGTCCCACCCAGTCTGCCATTACCACCGCAGCCATGCCCAGCCAATGGGCCACACCCAGCCAATGGGCCACACCCAGCCAATGGGCCACACCCACCCGGCACCCGACGATGCATAAGTGGGTTTTGGGTTGCAGTTTGGGCACTCGGTCTCTAAAAGGTTCGCCATCACTGGATTATTATTATTATTATTATTATTATTATTATTATTATTATTATTATTATTATTATTATTATTAATTCCATTTATATCCCGCCCTTCTCCTTTCGGACTCAGGGCGGCTGACAAATGATAAAAAGCTAACATAAATACATATTACACCTAATTAAAATTTAATTAAAACGAAATATTTGAGAGTGTCCAATTAAAAGTA
>NW_015393382.1:0-3910 GCF_001527695.2 Protobothrops mucrosquamatus | reverse complement strand
ATTATTATTATTATTATTATTATTATTATTATTATTATTATTATTAATTCCATTTATATCCCGCCCTTCTCCTTTCGGACTCAGGGCGGCTGACAAATGATAAAAAGCTAACATAAATACATATTACACCTAATTAAAATTTAATTAAAACGAAATATTTGAGAGTGTCCAATTAAAAGTAATTAAAACCCCTATAAAATCCCCTAGGCCAGTCCCGCTTGCTGGAACAACCACGTCTTGAGGGCGCGGCGGAAGGAAGGGAGATCAGGGATTATGTTAATTAATGTTAATGTTTTGGAGTCTTGTTTGGATTTTTTGCTGATAATCACAAGGATTTACCAATAATGATTTGCTGATGACATTATGACAGTTAGTTCTTGACTTTATGACCATTATTGTGCCTAGCGATTACCATCATAAGTCATGACAGTCATAAAGTGGACTTTTTTGTGGTGGTCATTAAGTGAATACTGTGATCATTAAGCGACCCCCACCACAAAAAAAGCCCACCACAAAAAAAGCCCATATGGGTGTTTTTTGCCAGAAACCAGGAGTAAATGCAGTTTTTGGCAAAAACATAGTAAATCGCAATTACTATGTCTTGTTCTGTTTGGTTCTGTTTGGTTTTGGTTTATTTTAATGTTTAATTTTTTGTGCTATCCATGACCGTAATAAAGATTGATTGGACATAGTAAATTGAGGTCACAGGACCCTGAGACACTGCAAAGGTCTGTAAATGTGGGTTAGCTGCTGAATGCCAAAAATGTGGTCATGTGACCCGGGGGGATGCAGCTATCAGAATTTCAGAACTAAGCTGTAAGTTACTATTTTTGTAATTTTTAAAAATTGTAGTAGTTGTCTTGTTACAGAAGAGAGGTGGATTATAAATTGAACAAACGTGTTGTTTTGCAATCAGAAAGAAAGCAACTTCCATGTGAGTTTTTATGCAGCCAATTCATGCTCAATTTGCAATATTCTGTCTTCTAAATTAAGACATTTTAAAGGAACTAAATTTGTTGGGTTTTCAAGGTTTATTGATCTAAGTTGCTTCCCATTGAATAGCGGTTTCCTTTGCTTTTTTTTATCCAACAAATGTATGTAGGCTTTTGCTACTGTTTTGAAATGAGTACTTCTTCCAGGGAGATACACAATTGGGTATTTCTGAAAATAAAAGTGAAATAAAATGTTCACTCACCTCTACTCAGATAGATAGATAACCTTTCTTGTCATTTTTTACTGTGGGCACAATGGCACACGTTAAAAATGAAATTTAGTTGCTTGCTCTCAAAGTGTACACATACTGTACATAACACACATTTAAAACATATTATATTCAACATATGTATAGACCTACACCCTTACATATAAGTAACATATAAATATTAATCACTGTCCATCTTGAATACATAACGGAAGGAGGAAGCTTTAGAGTTCACAAGGGACAAAGCTGTATGGGACAAAGCTTTGAAAGAATCTGGATGTTCTGCTTCGGATACCACGAAGCCTCCTCCCAGAAGGTAACAAGGAAAACAGGTTGTGAAGAAGATGTGTAGTGTCCCAGACAATCTTACGGACCCTGCTCAAGCAACTTCATAAAACAACAAGAAGCAGAAATGTTCAGGCCAAAATGTAATAATTGATCATTTTTAGGAACATTTAGCATTCCAACTCCTTCCATCTCACGAAAGGAAAGATGAAGTGAAGAAAGAAAAGCTTTGACTTCTGCCTCTGAGAACTTTTAATACTCTTATTTCATCTTTTTAGTCCAAGTGAGCATCACAACAAAGAAATTTTAAAGACTATTGTTTTAGTTATTACAGCTAACATATTATATTGCCATTAGGATTGGGACTTGAAACCAATGTAACAGGACTAAGACTTTCTGTTCAGGGTTCTAGATTGATGATTTATGCTCAACCATCCATCCAACTTTTCATCTTTTTCCGGAAAAGTCAGTCCTTCCATTTTAAAGATTCTTCTAGTAAATGGAGCTGTAGCTCACAAAAGCTTATGCTTTTTAATAAAAATTAATTACAGTGGTACCTCAGTTCTCATCATTAATTGGTTCCGGGAGGTGCAATGAATACCAAAAATGACGATTATCAAACAATTTTTCCCCATAAGGAACAATATATAGTGAGTCACAAGGCAGCCAACACTGACAGGTTCTAGCTTGTGCATTGAGTACCAAACAAACAATGAGTACCAGGACAAAATTTTCATATCTAAATATGTTGAGTACTAAATTTGATGAGTTTCAAAGCAGTTGAATACTAAGGTACCACTGTAAGTTAGAAAAAGTGCTAACACTCCTGATATTGTCCCCTTTTAATTTATTTTTTTCTGAATATATTTTTATATTCTATAGATCTTCAATTTTCACAACTCTACCAACACAGTCTTCTTGTGTGTAGATGGTGGTATTTGAATTAAAAACAAACGTAGAAACAAATGGCACATAGAGAATGAGAATGATTACAGAATTCTAGTGAGATTTGAAGTGCTTATTAACCTGCTTGATTGTCCATATAGTTTTGCCATTACTGTTTATGTTGGTTTTGGTTATTTTAACATATTATAAAGAATTCTGCATATGCTTATTCTGGGGCCAGGAAGTAAAGTATATTCATTTAATTCTACTTTAGTAACAACCAGAGTAGGATTGGCGAAAATGACAATAAGGAGGCTTTCTGCCTTCAATGAAACTGGTCCAAAATAAAGCTGATTAGAATTTCTTGTTCATGTCTGCCTCTATCTCAGGCCGGGAAGGATTGCCAATATCCTATATGGCAAAAATAGAAAGAAGGCGGCCTTCCAGTTTTTGTTGGACTACAGCCCCCAGCAACCTTAGCCAGACTGGTTAATGCTGAGGGTTGCTGGGGACTGTATGCAGCAGTAGGTGGTAGGCCACAGATCCTTCATCTTTGCCATGGGGAACATCCATTTTCAAATCTATCAATTATGTCATGACTGGAGAAGTTCACAGTCTTCTGATTGGACATTTTCCTATATATAATTAGGAGACTGTGTTAAATGCATACTGGAGAAAAGGATGCCATCGTGTCTGTAAGTCAGTCCTGTTCCTGGATAGAGCACAAGAGAAAAAAGATTTTTTTTAAAAAAAAAAATGATATTGATAGCAAGAAAGAGAAAATCCTGGACCTGTTATTGTCCAGGAGCTACCCTTGAAGACCATTCAGAAGCTACAGCTGATGCAAACTGTGGCATCATTGGCAGTTCTTGGGATCTGAAGAATGGCCCATGTATCACCACTGCTCTGCAAGCTGCATTGGCTGCCAGTCTGCTTCCGGATGCAACTCAAGGTGTTGGTAATCACCATTACAGCCCTTCACTGCATGGGTCGAGGCTACTTGAAGGACCATTTCATCCCACTGGGATTGGCCCATCCCACCCATGCAGACAAAGAAGGCACGCTGTGGGGTCCATCAGCCCAATTATTCTGGCTGGCAGGGTCCAGAAGAAGGGCCTCCTCTGCCATTTCACCTGCTCTCTGGAACATTTTGCCCTCCCCAGTGTGAGATTGGCCCCAAACATGCTGACTTTCCATAAGAGCCTAAAGACCTGACTCTGCCTGTTAGCTTGGGGCCTTAATGTGGGAGTATCACAGTGGAGTAACAGATCCCATCTTCTCCCCATCCCTCCCCTCCCCATCCCACCTTTAATTGGATCATAGAATTTGTCTTATATTAACTTATTTATGTTTTTAATATCTATATTGCTTTTCTGATTGTAAGCTGCACAGTGTTACCCTGTGGTAATAAGGGTGGCCAATACATTTTATTAAAAAATAAAATAATAAAATAAAATAAAATAAAATAAAATAAAATAAAATAAAATAAAATAAAATAATAAAATAAAATAAAATAAAATAAAATAAAATAAAATAAAA
>NW_015393381.1:11052-14640 GCF_001527695.2 Protobothrops mucrosquamatus | reverse complement strand
TCCCAAATGGGGATCACATGATCCCGGAACAGGGAAAGTGTCATAAATACATACTGGTTGCAAATGCCCGAATTTGGATCACATGGCCATGGGGATGTTGCAATGGTCATAAATATGAGGACCAGTCATAATTCATTTTTTTCTAATGCCACTGTAACTTCAAACTAGGGGTCTTCCAACTTGGCCCTTTTATGACTTGCGGACTTCAACTCCCAGAATTCCTCAGCCAGCGTGCCTCGCTGAGGAATTCTGGGAGTTGAAGTCCACAAGTCATAAAAGGGCCAAGTTGGAAGACTCCTGCTTCAAACAGTCACCAAAAAAGGGTTGTAAATTGAGGATCACCTGTAACAGCTCCAGCAACTTGGAATACATTCTATCAGCTGTTTCCAACTTAATTTCCATGATGGAGATAATTTATCTCTCTTTTTTTTTCCTCCCATCGAGTTCTACAAGCTGAAAATGATTGACATAGACAGAATTCCATCTCTTCCGGAAACAAACATCTTCTATTTTTAATTGTTTCATTTAATTTAATTCCTCTTTTCCCGGCAAACCTTGTAGAAGGGCATCTCAGCAAACTTCAAAGACAAATTAGAAAGAAAAAGTAAGAATTGGGATGCAGGGAGGTTGGTGGAAAACATTATTTTTTTTTCCAAGCTTGATCAGGCCACACCTTCCGAGAGGATACCAAGGTGCAATCCTTGCAATTTACCCTTTTAGGTGGTTTTGATGATGGTTTTATTGTATAATTATTGTTTTAGGTTTTAAGTGGATGATTGTTTAATTGGGCTTTCAACTTGCCTGTTCTGCCTTTGGCTTCATTGCCAGCTGCCTTGAGCACCATATGCTTAGGTAGAATGACAGGGGAAAATGTTATGAGCCAAACAAACAGAGAAAATAGCTTGATGGCATCTTAAAGGCTCACCAATTTATAACTGCTTTGTTCTTTTCATTCTTTAAAGCACCGCAAACATCTGAGCCAAGGTTTTGCCACAGGAGATTAACTTCTGTCCTCCTTTGTGTCATCCATCTTCAACCAGGCTAGAATAGGTCAAAGGGGTTTGAAGTAGCTTCTCTTCCACAATACTACATGGAGACAACTTGCTCCCTTATGGGATAGAGCAGGGGTCTTCAAACTTGGCCCTTTTATGACTTGTGGACTTCAACTCCCAGAATTCCTCAGCCAGCGTGCCTGCCTGAGGAATTCTGGGAGTTGAAGTCCACAAGTCATAAAAGGGCCAAGTTGGAAGACCCCTGGGATAGAGACAAGTTCTGATCATGTTGGTTGTTCTTTTCCTTCTCCAGAGGAATCTGGAAGGAGTAAACTTTTAGCTGTATGGTTTCTTCCAAGAAAAACGTGTAAGACGGAAGGAGAATGGTTGAAGAAACCAAGTCTGAAAAACTGCACCAATCTTCTTGTTCTACATAAACAGTTTGTGGTTCCAGTTTAGCTTGGTTCTCCATCTATCGTTCAAGGATCATTAGTCATAGTCATCCAGTATCAAGGATAGACCGACTGAATGCCTAGGGCAAGGGTGGGGAACCTTGGCTCTTTTATGACTTGTGGACTTCAACTCCCAGAATTCCTGAGCCAGCATGGCTGGCTCAGGAATTCAGGGAGTTGAAGTCTACAAGCCATAAAAGAGCCAAGGTTCCCCACCCCTGGCCTAGGGGATGGTTTCTGTGTGCAAATATTCCATAAAATGTGTTTTGGGGACATGGGAAGAAGTTTGATTTGTCTTTGGGTCATGAATCTGGGCCCAACTTAACTCAGAATAACAAAATAACCGAGAGTTGGAAGGGACCTTGGAGGTCTTCTAGTCCAACCTCTGCTCAAGGAGGAATCCCTGTACCATTCCAGACAACTGGTTGTTCATCTCTTCTTTAAAAACCTCCAGTGTTGGAGCATCCACAACTTCTTGAGGCCGCTCAGATATTTGGATGACATCTTTTCCTTCCTCTGTTGATCAATGCAGACGTCATTAAACAAACATTTGACTTTGTTTCCAAAGAGATTATACCAAGTGGCTTATACAGACCTGTCTGGCACAAGCTACAGTATGATGCTCTTTTGTGCATCGGCATGTCATTACTCAAATATTGTGACTATTTATGTAATTGGTGGGAGGACATCCTGATGGACAGGATATTACTTCGAAGTCAGGATTGCAAGCGGTCTACTAACTGAAGCTTAGCTTAAGAAGCAAAATATTGGAATTGATATTTTTTTAAGACACAAATAAATGGTATCTGATGTATCTCATAAGGAGAGGGGTTCTGTGAAAAGAGTTGGTTGGGAATCCCTTGAGTCAATGTTCAAATATTTCTTTAGAAATCAGTCTGGGGGTGGGGGGAAATGAGATCTCCATGAAAATATAGACATTAAGTCTCTCTTCCCTGGAGGTTTTTTTTTCTGTTTTAGAAATTTAGAAATTTTCTGTTTTAAAAATTTAGAAATTTAGAGCTATCCAATCACTTTGAGTAGACTGAACCCCACAGCAAGTCAGTTGAAGCTACCACATAGCCTTCTCCAACTTGGTGCTTTTCAGATAGGTTCAAAAATGTTGCTGACATTATCGTTCCTTTTGCTCCCCCTTGCAGATTAAAACAGAAGACCTCAGTGACTCCTTGCAAACGTCCCTGTCCTCCAGATCAAGTCACCTAGCCCAGGGCAATCCCATGATGCCCGGAGGACAAATTCCTGGGGTAAGAGACAGCACTCTTCACACATACAAGCGCAGATGACGAGTTCAAGAATAAGGCTTCCCCAGAGGTCTGATCTGAAGGCCCTTGGAACATGAAGATAGTTCCGTTCTGATCCACGTTTGAATGAAATCTGCTGGGCCGTCTTAACGTGGATGGCAGGAAGGACGTCCTGGTTGTATAAAGAGAAGAAAATGTCTAGGCATGGTATCTTTTATTGAGGGTTTTGTAGCTTAAGGGGGATTGTCCCAAAGGTGCTTTTTCAACTGAACTGAAGAAGCTTCTTGGATGAGAAGCGAAATGTCTTCAAGGAAAAACAAAGGAACTCCGGTTGCCTCTTGAAAAAGCACCTTTGGGACAACCATGACCTGGATGACTGAGATTCTCCACAGACATTTAGCTATGCCTCTGGGGGGGTGTTATATGCATGGCATGGAAAAATAAATAGAAATATATTTCCCACTTCCTCATCATGAGATCTTGAGGTTGTCCAGGAAGGCTGAAGGATTGAAGGGATTGAATCCTGAAGGGATTCAGCCAGTTCACATCACTTCGGCAGAACTGGTAGCTAATTTTTTGTTGCCCAGGCCCAGAATGGATTTCCAGAAGCAGCATCCACACAGAGAACCGGTTGTTCACATATTTGAATCCCACTACTGATTTAAGGGGAACATGACCAACTTCCATCCTTGAATTCATGGATGAAAGACATGGTTTTCAGCATGGACATTTATGGAGATGAGGCTATTGGCATTTGTAAAGTTTGTAAGTGAGGTTCACGATGTAGATTACAAAAGCTCTTGCTCATCTAGAATCTTACAATCATAGGACTGGAAGGGATCTTAGACGTCAACTAGTCTAACCCCCTGCCCACGTCAGGAGTCC